>NW_022300737.1:0-1091 GCF_002776525.5 Piliocolobus tephrosceles
CTTATTTTCACAATTCTGACTTCTACCACAAACTGTACCAGATTATTACTAATTTAAATTACAATGTTATGTAGTTTCATTTTTCCATGCTTTGACTTTAATAAGTGATTTTAAATACGTTAATGATGAAGAATATCTATATAAAATCTGATAATGACTGATGGAATGTATTAGAAATGTGAGGGAATCAAAACCTGCTATAGGAATTCAGAAAAAGTGAAGATGAATTTCTATGAGAAATGAGTTTTATTTTAAAAAATGATATTTGAACTAAACCACAGAGATGGTTAAAAGCTACAGCAGCAGAGACTATATGAAGGCTTTAAAACTAGAGGAATACCCTACGTGTGGAATAACTCAGGCATATGCCTGCTTTCAAGACTTTATTAAATTTTTTCTTGCTAACTATGCCTTTTCTAATCTAGCTTATAATCTATTCAATTCACAACTATGAACATTTGCTAGACATTAATGAGGTAGTCTTCAGCTCACAGGAATTCTTCTGTTCTGGGAATTTTCCCATGGTAGCCAAGTTTCTCCTCCCTGATATCATTCTCCCTATTCTCCTATGACCCTGGCTGATTGTTGCTGTTACTACCAATGAGTGTTGGTAGCAACAATTGCAGCTGTGCTGGAAACATTTTATTTACCAGATTCAACCTTTGCCCTTCTCCAGTCTGCCAATAAGATGGTCAAGGAGGAATCACAGTAGTTTAGTCAGAAGAAATGATTGATATTGAAGGGTATTTTTCCCCCGAGATGGGCTCTTGCTCTGTAGCCCAGCCTAGTGTTCAGTGGTGTGATCTCGACAACCTCAGCCTCCTGAGTAGCTGGCATTACAGGCACCCGCCACCATGCCCAGCTAATTTTTGTATTTTTAGTAGAGACATGGTTTCACTTTGTTGGCCGGGCTGGTCTTGAACTCCTGACTTCAACTTACCTGCCCACCTTGGCCTCCCAGTGTGCTGGGATTAAAGATGTGAGCCACCACACCCCGTACTGGAGTTTTTATCTACTTTACTTCCTTACTGTATGGTATCTCTTAAACTTTGCTCCCCTTGGGGCGGGCGGGTGGGCGGGGGGGGGGGGGG
>NW_022300737.1:1191-2131 GCF_002776525.5 Piliocolobus tephrosceles
GGGGGGGGGGGGGAGGGGGTACCAGCTCTTGTCAAGAGCAAATTCACTATAAAATTTTCTCTTCTTGGAATCTTTGCTTCCTTTCATCCCTTTAAATAGATGGGTGGTAATAGCTCCGTTCTTATTACTGGTAAAGCTTTTATATTTTTCCTTATGATACCATTCAATTACTTATGTTAAAAGAAAATTAAACGACTCAGTTTCAGTTTTCACATGTACAGAGGTTAGGAGTTTTTACTCTTATTTTTGCAAGAAGAAAACAGCAAAGAATTGAAAATGTGTGACTTTTCTTGGACAAGGGAACTGAGGTTTTAGAGCAACTCAAAATGTGGAGACAGGTGAATCCAGAGTCATTGCCAACACCTGCTTACCTGAAACGGCAGTCAATGGAGTAAAAAACTGGTGGGACAACTTACATGGTCATGTTGATCAATTGTTGGAGGCTGAGCATGGACTAATGAGAAACTATAGGAGCTGCAGTCTTACTGCTCTTCACACTTTTTTGAGCCCCACTATGAGCCCCACTGAGTTCTCCTGGTGAGGATCTGAGAAACCTACCCTCTTGCCTCTGGCAGGGGAAAGGGAAGAGCAATTTTATTTTATTGTTTAATGCCTAGAGCATTTTCCATAACAAACACCTTGTGAGAAAAAGGCTTTATTAGAGATTTTCCCAAATAGGGAAAGTCATTTCTTCCCATGCCAGCCTCCTACTGCTTTTCTATCTCGTCAGATGAGGGCAAGGGGGAAGGTGGGGTGTTTTTTTTTTGCAGAGGATGTGAAGGAGGACTATCCCACTGGTGAAGATTGCATTCCTAAAATACAGGCCCACAGAAAGACTGAGATTTAATAATGAGCTTATAGAATGCTTCACCCCCTCACCCATACACATATTACCTTCACATCATTAGGGGTCTAGTGTAAAAATAGCGAATTACAGTTA
>NW_022300739.1:0-536 GCF_002776525.5 Piliocolobus tephrosceles
TTATTTTATTTATTTATTTATTTTGAGGCAGAGTTTCACTCTTGATGCCCAGGCTGGAACGCAATGGCGCGATCTCTGCTCACCGCAACCTCTGCCTCCCTGGTTCAAGCGATTCTCCTGCCTCAGCCTCCCAAGTAGCTGGGACTACAGGCATACGCCACCACACCTGGGTAATTTTGTATTTTTAGTAGAGATGGGATTTCTTCTAAATGACCATGCTGGTCAGGCTGGTCTTGAACTCCCAACCTCAGGTGATCCGCCCACCTCAGCCTCCTCCCCTTGTTAGACCATATAAGGTAACTTCCGGACATTGCCATGGCGTTTGTGAACTGTCATGGCACTGGTGGGAGTGTCTCTTAGCATGCTAATGCATTATAATTAGCATATAATGAGTAGTGAGGACAACCAGAGGTCACTTTCTTCACCATCTTGGTTTTGGTGAGATTTGGTGGCTTCTTTATTGCATCCTGTTTTAACAGCAGGGTCTTTCTTTTTTTTTTTTTTTTTTTTTTGAGACGGAGTCTCGCTGTCACCCA
>NW_022300739.1:636-3047 GCF_002776525.5 Piliocolobus tephrosceles
CGCCCGTCTCGGCCTCCCAAAGTGCTGGGATTACAGGCTTGAGCCACCGCGCCCGGCCTTTTTTTTTCTTTTTTTTGAGCCGGAGTTTTGCTTTGTTGCCCAGGCTGGAGTGCAGTGGCGTGATCTCAGCTCACTGCAACCTCCGCCCCCTGGGTTGAAGCGATTTTCCTGCCTGGGCCTCCTGAGTAGCTGGAAATTACAGGCATGCACCACCATGCCCAGATAATTTTTTTGTATTTTTAGTGGAGATGGGGTTTCACCATGTTGGCCAGGCTGGTCTTGAACTCCTTGCCTCAAGTGATCCACCTGCCTCGGCCTCCCAAAGTCCTGGGATTACAGGCGTCAGTCACCGCACCCGGCCAGGCTTTTGCATTTCTGACAACCAGATGGATCTCCCCAGCCCATCCTGTGGCCTCCACCCAGAAGTGGACTCAGGGCATGAGGGCCGTGTTCCATATCCCTATAATTGTATCCCCAACCAGCCAGCAGCACCCAGACCCTAGCCTCCTGGCCACCAAACTATCTTTGAAACACCCCTGCCTGGGTGCAGTGGCTCACACCTGTAATCCCAGCAGTTTGAGAGGCCAAGGCTGGTGGATCCCTTTGAAGTAGGAGTTCAAGACCAGCCTGGCCAACGTGGCAAAACCCTATCTCTACTAAAAGTACAAAAATTAGCCGGGTGTGGTGGTGGGCGCCTATAAGACCAGCTACTCAGGAGTCTGAAGCAGGAGAATCGCTTGAACTTGGGAGGCGGAGGTTGCAATGAGCCGAGATTGCACCACTGCACTCTAACCTGGGCGACAGAGCCTTGGGGGAGCTTGGTTTGAGTAATGACTCTGTTTCCTGCATGGCATAGCCAGCCTCAGGCCAACTAAACTCTCTTTACTGCAATGCCATGGTCTTTGCGAATCAATTTTGTTTGTGCGGTGAGCAGGAAGAACCTGTCGGGCAGTTACAACTGTTGCTGGTGGGCTGGGCGGGTTCTTGGCTTCACGGCACAAATAATTTGAGAGCAAGTCCAAAGTGTGAGTAAGCAAAGAAATTTATTGCAAAAAGAAAGTACTCTCTGAGAGGCAGAGCAGGCTGTTCACAGGGAGAGGCAGCAGCTAGTGGCTTAAGAGAAACTGCTTTTTCAGAGGCTGTACGTACATAGTCCGAAAATACTGGTGAGGTCAGGTGTGCAAAGGTGGATCTGCGGTTGGACTCAGTATCTGCATGCTCTAACACACATCGCATGTATTAATAGCTTACAAAATCTCCACCTAGGGGTGGGTTTTGTTTTTGTTTTTGTTTTTATTTTTGTTTGAGATGGAGTCTTGCTCTGCCACCCAGGCTGGAGTGCAGTGGTGCGGTTTCGGCTCATTGCAACCTCCGCCTCCCAGGCTCAAGAAATTCTCCTGCCTCAGCCTCGGGTTTTTTTTTAACTATTAAAATGAGGAAAAGGTTGACTGGGTGCAGTGACTCATGCCTGTAATCCCGACACTTTGGGAGGCTGAGGCGGGCAGATCACCTGAGGTCAGGTGTTCGAGACCAATCTGGCCAACATGGTGAAACCCGTCTCTACTAAAAATACAAAAATTAGCCAGGTGTGTTGGCAGGCGCTGGTAGTCCCAGCTACTTGGGAGTTTGAGGCAGGAGAATCGCTTGGACCCAGGAGGTGGAGGCTGCAGCGAGCCATGATTATTCTACTGCACTCCAGCGTGGGCAACAGGGTGAGATTCCATCTCAAAAAAATAAAATAAAATGAGGAAAAGTTACTGTTAGCTAAACCTTGACTCTAGCTGCACATGTGGGACCTGGAAGAATTCCCTGGCGCCTTTTAACGCAGGAATTTGTAGCTAATAGCTTCTTGGACTTTTTGATGTTGATTGGCTGGAGATTGAGGAAGCTACAACAGGAATAAGGGACTTTTGTTCTCTTTCGCGGGCTGTACCGGGTAAAAGGAACTTGTAACCCACCTGGCGGTCTGCTGGTGTCCTTTAGGACTGCTTACTGTAAACTTTCTTAAAACATTATTAGATCATTGGCCGGTCGCGGTGGCTCAAGCCTGTAATCCCAGCACTTTGGGAGGCTGAGGCGGGCGGATCACGAGGTCAGGAGATCAAGACCATCCTGGCTAACACGGTGAAACCCCGTCTCTACTAAAAATACACAAAAATTAGCTGGGTGTGGTGGCGGGCACCTGTAGTTCCAGCTACTCGGGAGGCTGAGGCAGGAGAATGGCGTGAACCCGGGAGGCGGAGCTTGCAGTGAGTGGAGATCGCGCCACTGCACTCCAGCCTGGACGACAGAGTGAGACTTGGTCTCAAAAAAAAAAGCATAAAAAAAAGCATTGGCCGGGCGCGGTGGCTCAAGCCTGTAATCCCAGCACTTTGGGAGGCCGAGACGGGCGGATCACGAGGTCAGGAGAT
>NW_022300740.1:0-1114 GCF_002776525.5 Piliocolobus tephrosceles
CGGGCTCTTTTTTGGTTCCATATGAACTTTAAAGCAGTTTTTTCCAATTCGGTGAAGAAACTCATTGGTAGCTTGATGGGGATGGCATTGAATCTATAAATAACCTTGGGCAGTATGGCCATTTTCACGATATTGATTCTTCCTATCCATGAGCATGGTATGTTCTTCCATTTGTTTGTGTCCTCTTTGATTTCACTGAGCAGTGGTTTGTAGTTCTCCTTGAAGAGGTCCTTTACATCCCTTGTAAGTTGGATTCCTAGGTATTTTATTCTCTTTGAAGCAATTGTGAATGGAAGTTCATTCCTGATTTGGCTCTCTGCTTGTCTGTTACTGGTGTATAAGAATGCTTGTGATTTTTGCACATTAATTTTGTATCCTGAGACTTTGCTGAAGTTGCTTATCAGCTTAAGAAGGTTTTGGGCTGAGACGATGGGGTTTTCTAAGTATACAATCATGTCATCTGCAAACAGGGACAATTTGACTTCTTCTATTCCTAACTGAATACCCTTGATTTCTTTCTCTTGCCTGATTGCCCTAGCAGAACTTCCAACACTATGTTGAATAGGAGTGGTGAGAGAGGAGATCCCTGTCTTGTGCCAGTTTTCAAAGGGAATTTTTCCAGTTTTTGCCCATTCAGTATGATATTAGCTGTGGGTTTGTCATAAATAGCTCTTATTATTTTGAGGTACGTTCCATCAATACCGAATTTGTTGAGCGTTTTTAGCATGAAGGGCTGTTGAATTTTGTCAAAAGCCTTTTCTGCATCTATTGAGATAATCATGTGGTTCTTGTCTTTGGTTCTGTTTATATGCCGGAATACGTTTATTGATTTGCGAATGTTGAACCAGCCTTGCATCCCAGGGATGAAGCCCACTTGATCATGGTGGATAAGCTTTTTGATGTGCTGCTGAATCCGGTTTGCCAGGATTTTATTGAGGATTTTTGCATCGATGTTCATCAGGGAGATTGGTCTAAAATTCTCTTTTTTTGTTGTGTCTCTGCCAGGCTTTGGTATCAGGATGATGTTGGCCTCATAAAATGAGTTAGGGAGGATTCCCTCTTTTTCTATTGATTGGAATAGTTTCAGAAGGAATGGTACCAGCTCCTCCTTGTA
>NW_022300740.1:1214-1528 GCF_002776525.5 Piliocolobus tephrosceles
GTTTGTATTTCTGTGGGGTCGGTGGTGATATCCCCTTTATCATTTTTTATTGCGTCTATTTGATTCCTCTGTCTTTTCTTCTTTATTAGTCTTGCTAGTGGTCTGTCAATTTTGTTGATCTTTTCAAAAAACCAACTCCTGGATTCATTGATTTTTTGGAGGGTTTTTTTGTGTCTCTATCTCCTTCAGTTCTGCTCTGATCTTAGTTATTTCTTGCCTTCTGCTAGCTTTTGAATGTGTTTGCTCTTGCCTCTCTAGTTCTTTTAATTGGTGCAGAGATGAGTTCAATTCCTGGATATCCTTGTTAACTTTCT
>NW_022300743.1:0-815 GCF_002776525.5 Piliocolobus tephrosceles
TATTAGGTCTAACATTTAAGTCTCTAATCCATCTTGAATTAATCTTCATATAAGGAGGAAGGAAAGGATCCAGTTTCAGCTTTCTACCTATGGCTAGCCAATTTTCCCAGCACCATTTATTAAATAGGGAATCCTTTCCCCATTTCTTGTTTCTCTCAGGTTTGTCTATGACCAGATGGCTGTAGATGTGTGGTATGATTTCTGAGGACTCTGTTCTGTTCCATTGGTCTATATCTCTGTTTTGGTACCAGTACCATGCTGTTTTGGTTACTCTAGCCTTGTAGTATAGTTTGAAGTCAGGTAGCGTGACGCCTCCAGCTTTGTCCTTTTGACTTAGGATTGTCTTGGCAATGCGGGCTTTTTTTTTGGTTCCATATGAACTTTAAAGCAGTTTTTTTCAATTCTGTGAAGAAACTCATTGGTGGCTTGATGGGGATGGCATTGAATCTATAAATAACCTTGGGCAGTATGGCCATTTTCACGATATTGATTCTTCCTATCCATGAGCATGCTATGTTCTTCCATTTGTTTGTGTCCTCTTTGATTTCACTGAGCAGTGGTTTGTAGTTCTCCTTGAAGAGGTCCTTTACATCCCTTGTAAGTTGGATTCCTAGGTATTTTATTCTCTTTGAAGCAATTGTGCATGGAAGTTCATTCCTGATTTGGCTCTCTGCTTGTCTGTTGCTGGTGTGTAAGAATGCTTGTCATTTTTGCACATTAATTTTGTATCCTCAGACTTTGCTGAAGTTGCTTATCAGCTTAAGAAGATTTTGGGCTGAGATGATGGGGTTTTCTAAATATACAATCATGTCATC
>NW_022300743.1:915-1402 GCF_002776525.5 Piliocolobus tephrosceles
ATTTCACTGAGCAGTGGTTTGTAGTTCTCCTTGAAGAGGTCCTTTACATCCCTTGTAAGTTGGATTCCTAGGTATTTTATTCTCTTTGAAGCAATTGTGCATGGAAGTTCATTCCTGATTTGGCTCTCTGCTTGTCTGTTACTGGTGTATAAGAATGCTTGTGATTTTTGCACATTAATTTTGTATCCTGAGATTTTGCTGAAATTGCTTATCAGCTTAAGGAGATTTTGGGCTGAGACAATGGGGTTTTCTAAATATACAATCATGTCATCTGCAAACAGGGACAGTTTGACTTCTTCTTTTCCTAACTGAATACCCTTGATTTCTTTCTCTTGCCTGATTGCCCTAGCCAGAACTTCCAACACTATGTTGAATAGGAGTGGTGAGAGAGGGCATCCCTGTCTTGTGCCAGTTTTGAAAGGGAATTTTTCCAGTTTTTACCCATTCAGTATGATATTAGCTGTGGGTTTGTCATAAATAGCTCTTA
>NW_022300744.1:0-273 GCF_002776525.5 Piliocolobus tephrosceles
AGCATTAGGAGAGATACCTAATGTAGGTGATGGGTTGATGGGTGTAGGAAACCACCATGGCACATGTGTACCTATGTAACAAACCTGCATATTCTGCACATGTATCCCAGAACTTAAAGTATAATAAATTTTTTAAAAAGTTAGTTACATCTGATAATGAATGTGGACCCAGTAAAATCTGTAATACATTAATATTTCCACATTATTTTGATTTTTTGATATATCTTTAAAAGCAATGCGATTTTGTAGTAAATGCCTTTATTGATTAACTTT
>NW_022300744.1:373-4981 GCF_002776525.5 Piliocolobus tephrosceles
GTCTCGATCTCCTGACCTCGTGATCCGCCCATCTCGGCCTCCCAAAGTGCTGGGATTACAGGCTTGAGCCACCGCGCCCGGCCTATTGATTAACTTTATACCCACAGGCAAGTTGTCCTTTAAAAGCAAGCTCCATCTCTACCTCTCATAAAAACACACAGTGAATGTATGTGTTCACCATATACATAAGGGTAGAGCAGAGATGAGAAAGCACACCTCAATCTAACATTACAATTCTTATTCACTTTTGGTATCTAATTATTATTAATGACTTTGTGGCTAATTCAAAAACTTTCCTTTCCTCACTACCTGAGTAGAATATCATTTTGGGCAAATTATTTTACCTTTCAGAGACCTATATTTTCTAGCCATAAAGCAAGGATATTTATAGTCAACTCACAAGGTTATTATCTACACTGAAAAAAGTTTTGTCATATACACAATGCAAATAACCACATGCCTGGCTCATACTAGGTGTGAGAGTTCACTGCATCTTTCCTTTTCCAGATGTTGGCCCCTACTTGCCTACTGTAATTTCAGGAAACTATTATTTCTTGATTTGATTTCTGTGTTCCAGAAACCCTCGTTATCTTATCACGCCTTGGAGAAAAAACTTGAGATAGGTATCATAATTATTGTATTTTATACATTAGAAAGTAAAGGAAAAAAGAGATTAAATATCTTTCCCAATGTCACTTGCTGGATGAGGAGATAAAATCCAGGACTTAACTTTGTTGATTCTGACTAAAAACATGAGTTCTTTCCACTAAAAAACATTTTTTCATTTTTTTTCAGCATCTGAGGTAACCCAGAATCAACCATAAGTAAAACTCATGCTTGAATGTAAAAAATTATTTTAAATGTTCTCAAGAAGTTATTTTAAAGGTCAGAGAAAAGAAAATAAGAGAACATGTTTGGGCATTGACACTGCTGCCCATCTTGCTTGGCTTACCTGAACTTTCTGTGTTCTTATTGGGTAGCTAGATTATGTAAACATTATAACCTTTACAATTGAAAAGAATATAATGATGATGCACACGTATGTTTATTGTGGCATTATTCACAATAGCAAAGACTTCGAACCAACCCAATTGTCCATGAGTGACAGACTGGATTAAGAAAATGTGGCACATATACACTATGGAATACTATGCAGCCATAAAAAAGGATAAGTTCATGTCCATTGTAGACACATGGATGCAGCTGGAAACCATCATTCTCAGCAAACTATCGCAAGGACAAAAAACCAAACACCGCATGTTCTGACTCACAAGTGGGAATTGAACAATAAGAACACCTGGACACAGGAAGGGGAACATCACACACCAGCGTCTGTCGTGGGGTAGGGAAAGGGGGGAGGGATGGCATTAGGAGATATACCTAATGTAAATGACAAGTTAATGGGTGCAGCACACCAACATGGCACATGTATACATATGTAACAAACCTGCATGTTGTGCACATGTACCCTAGAACTTAAAGTATAATAAAAAATTTTTAAAAAAGAAAAGAACATAATGCTTCCATGCTGATACAGACCACATCATCCTAAATTGTAAAAGTTGTAGGGAGCATTTAAGAGAATGTATTTTAGAGAATATATTTTAGAGAAATGTTACATTTTTTTCCAAACTAAACAAAGGCATGATGTATGTGACATTGCAACAGGAAGAACAGCTTCCTAAGAGTCAAAATTCTCTTATTCTGAATCATTAACTGCCTCCTGAAGATTTAAAAACTACATATTTGTAGTAGTGTGCTGGCTGGCTCCTACAGAAAATGACAGCAAGATGGAGTTAGGAGGGTGAAAGCTTATGGGGGATCACATCTGTGAAAGTAAAAGGAACGAACAAGATTGGGCATGTCGTGTTGAGAGCCTGTGATGCAAACATGACAAAATCTCATTGAGCCCAGTGGGGGCTAGGGCAAATATTAGAGTAGTTCTGCAGTGAGCAGACATGGCTAGACCTTGTGTCACGGTCTTGCCCAGTCACTGACTAAGGTCACTAGCAGGAGCACATGACCTCAACTCAGAAGGTAAAGCACACCTGAAGTTAAAAGTAGGAAGTTGCCAGTTGACCAAACTCTTCACAGTTCAGAAAAGCAGGTCCTTACTTGAAGGAGAACTTGAGTTCTCTCTCTTTGTGTCTGTCTGCCTTACCCATCCCTGTGCCCTACAGATTCATTTCATTCATATTCATTTGGGGAATAGCTACTCCTGGGAGGAAATTGAGGCAATAAAAACTCGTGGCTAAAATTGCATTCTCCTTTTAGCTTCTCATTTCAGGGCTGCAACTGTACTTTGCTCATCTCTTTCCTCCTCTATCCATTCAAACCCACATTCTCCTTAGCTATTACATCTGCTTGTCTTGGTGGGGAGAATGCTGTGTTCAGAATGCTGTGTTCAGAACCCTCATTCCTGAGGGACCTGAGTTCTTGGTAAATCTATTCTTCTCAGCCTAGTTTCCTGCCCTTACTCTTTTATTGTTAGTAGAATGGAGCAAAAGTAATTGCAGTGTTTGCCATTACTGTAATGAATGCCATTAATTTAATTTTTATTTATGCCATTTATTTAATTTTCACCATTAAGGAATGGCAAAAACTGCAATTAGTTTGCACCAACCTAACACAATTGGTCAAAAGAGTACCCAGAAGTACTCAGTGGATAACCTGTATTCCACACTTATTTCTACTACCCCTATTGCATAAGAACTGCTCTATCTTCTTTTACTAATCCTTTTCAGTGGTCTGATAAAATGATGACTCATTTCATGGCCTTCTGTTCCTTAGATATGGGTATCTAAAGTGCCAGGTGATGGCCATAGCTTTTAGTTCAGAAGAATTGTTTTGTCTACTGGTGACAGTGTATGCCTTTTGGTTATCACAACCTCTAAACTTGAAAAGCCAGGAATTGTAGGAATGAGAAGCCCACAATTTCCCAGTAAGTCATTAAGAATGCTAGTACATGGGCCACTCCTGATTCAGCCGCTTGATTCCCTATGTATCTCCTATGAAGATCTATGTATTTCTCTTATTGGAGGTACAATGCCGTAGAGAGGTTTCCAATTCCTGATGGATGGAACCCCAGGCTCACAGAGTATTGCCTCCCAACTAGTACTTCAGCTGCACATTCAACAGACCATTCCATCCCCCTGTCAGGCAGCTTCCGCTGACTGGTGTGTATGAGACAACCAGTGGATCTCATGGTCATGGGACTACTGCTCATCCTTTGCTATAAGCGGCTGTCCTGGTCAGAAGCTGCATTACATGGAACTGTATGCCTACATGTTAGGCACTCTGGGAGCCTCTGGATGGTGGTGCTAACTGAGGCTCTGCAGGGAGGAAAGGCAAACCAGTATCTGCAATAAGTATCTGTAAGAACAGAAAGTGTTCCTACAAGAATAAATAAATGTCACCAAATGGCTTGCTAGTCTCCTTGAATAGTAGTAACATGGGGAACAAATTGTCTCTGTGGCTGGTAGATTGGACACTCAGAGATAGCTGTAGTTATTCAGGTCCTGGTTTGTGGGAATCTCTGCTTTTGGGCTGTTGCATAGCCTCCATCTCTGACTTCATGGCTATGGCATTAGTGAGTCATTGAGCAAGCACTGGGATGGTTGCTGACCTCAACTGGCTGACTCATTTATTGTACTTGGTTGGCGGTGTGTCTGCAGTGTGTTCTCTGCTGGCCACTAATATGTGATGCCGTGATCTTCACACATTGTCTCTTTTACATGTTCATCCTTTTGTCTCTACCTTAGACTTTTTTGTCTTTGATCTTCCAAAGATTCTATTCCAGAGCCCCGACAAACCAGCCAGGTTATTTGCAACTTTATATGAGTCGATATGTTCTAATCCTGAACCACTTTCCTTTCCACACAGAGGATGCCCAGGTGTAGTGGCTAAAGCTTTTCCCTTTGGAAGATTCTCCCTAGCCACTGTCAGTCATGGCCACTTCTGAGTAACTAGCACTCAAAAGCTGAGATGGATCTCGAGGTGTTGCACACTTTCCAGAGCTGGGCAATGAGCCATTTCTTGAAGGAGGTGCTGAGCTGCACGTCTTCATGTCTGCCACAAGCAGACTTTTACTATTCTTATATACTCAGCATTCCTTCCCCGTTCTTTTGGTAACAGTGTCTCCCTTTTCTTTAATGAAAAACTCTTTCTTTAATGAAGTCCTGGTAAGACTTTGAATAAAGCAGACCTTCTCTTCTGATCATGTTCCTCTGACTCTTGTCTGCCATCTTGGGCCAGAGGATGAACATATGATCAAACTGGGCTAATCATAATCTCCCCAGATAAGTTATAACTTATCTGTAAAACTACAGTTATGACAAAACAGCAGAAATGTCAGCTCTTGGCAAATTCTGTTTTCCTGCTGCTGCTGTTTCAGTGGTACACTGGTGGTGTCATTCTGAACGATTCTCTCAGCTACTCCAATATCTTACATCAAATGCCTTTTCTGTCCTTAAGTTAACCAGAGTCAATTTTTATTGTTTGCCATAAAAATCCCTAACTGATATGGAACTCTGAAAAATTGTACAACTAGACCTAAAACTCCAGGACAGGGTATTTATTCAAACTGAAAAAAGGTGTCTCATTCCGGAC
>NW_022300745.1:0-858 GCF_002776525.5 Piliocolobus tephrosceles
TTGTATAGTGCTAATAATTATTTCTCCTACAAAATTTAACTCAAAATGGATCAGGAATATAAACACAAGAACTAAAACCATAAACTCTTAGAAGAAAACATAGGGATAAATTTTTATAACCTTGAGTTTGACAATGGAATCTTAGGACACTGAAAGCATGAGTAACAAAAGGAAAAATTGGTGACTTGTACTTCATCAAAATTAAAAACTTTTGTGCATAATAACCTACAAAGTGGTAGAGAATATTTGTAAATCATACATCTGATAAGGGTGTAGTACTTCGAATATATAAATCATGTTTACAATAAAAAACGAAAAGATTCCCAAATCAAAAATAGGCAAAATATTTGAATAAATATTTTCTTCAAAGAAGATATGCAAATAGTCAATAGGCACACAAAAAAAATTGCTCAACATTTTTAGTCATTAAGGAAATGTAAGTCAAACCCACAAGAGGGACCATTTTATACCCTCTCGGATGGCCATAAAGAAAGAGACAGACCCAACACTTTGGGAGGCTGAGGCGGGCATACCACAAGGTCAAGATATCAAGACCATCCTGACCAAACGGTGAAACCCTATCTCTACTAAAAATACAAAAATTAGCTGGGCGTGGTCGTGCACAGCCTGTAGTCCCAGCTACTTGTGAGGCTGAGGCAGGAGAATTGCTTGAACCGGGGAGGAGGAGGTTGCAGTGAGCCAAGATCACGCCACTGCTCCCCAACCTGTTCACAGAGTGACACTCCATCTAAAAAAAAAGAAAAAGAAAGAGACAGAGTGCGTATGTGTGCAAGAGAGGGCTAGTGAGCCACAGACTGAAAGAGCGGAGGGAGGGAGGGAGGGAAGGAAGAAGGGGAG
>NW_022300745.1:958-1915 GCF_002776525.5 Piliocolobus tephrosceles
GAAAGAAGAACTGCTGGCAAGGATGTGAAGAAATTGACACACTAACACATTACTGGTGGGAATGTACAATCGTTCCGTTATTGTAGAAAACATTTTGCAGCCCTCAACAAGTAAAACATACGTCAGGCATGGTGACTGATGCCTGTAATCCCAATGTTTTGGGAGGACAAGGTGGGAGGATTGCTTGAGGCCAGGAGTTTGAGACCAGACTGAGCAACATAGTGAGACCCTGTCTCTACAAAACAACTTTTAAAAATTAGCTGACTGTGGTGGCATGTACTTGCAGTTCAAGCTATTCTGAAGGCTGAGGTGGGAGGATTGCTTGAGCCCAGGATTTAGAAGTTAAGTGAGTTAATGATTGTACCTCTGCACTCCAACATGAGTGACGAGTGACAGTGAGACCTTGCCTTTTAAAAAAAATGAAAAATAAAAAAAGTTACCATAGAATTACCATATGACCCAGCAATTATAGCCAAAAAAAAAAATGAGACGAGGTACTTAAACAAGTGCCTGTATACACACATTGATAACAGCATTATTCACAATAGCCAGAAGGTGGAAACAGCCCATGTATTAATCCCCAGATGAACAGATATTATTGGATATCCAGTGAAGACGCGAGGGTTATCCTCTGCAGATCTCTCTTCTCTTACACTGCTGTAATCTCTACCTGCTGTGCCTCACTTTAGATTCTCTGCTCCATCTTTCTTTCTGCTTTCCCTTTCCCTTTTCCTTTTCCTTTCCTTTCCTTCTTTCATTCCAGGAGACTGGAGTTTTATCAAATCAGTCTCTCCAAGCATTTGGGGAGCAGAGTTTTTAAGGGTAAGTTGGTGGCTGGGGGGAAGCTAGTGAGCCGGAAATGCTGATTGGTCAGGGATGAAATAATAGGGAATCAGAGCTGTCTTGTTGCGCTGAGTCAGTTCCCGGGTGGGGGCCACAAGATCAAATGAGCCAGTT
>NW_022300746.1:0-9616 GCF_002776525.5 Piliocolobus tephrosceles
GTGACAGCATCACTGCCATGCTCTCCGTCTCTCTCTGACTCTGTTAGTCTCTTTCTGCTCCATCACAGGGGCTCCTTGGCACCCAAGCCTGGGGACTCCTCATCTTACCCCCATCTTCCCCAATCTCAAATGTCCCATAAGAAAGGGAACCACCACCTGTTTCCCCTCACAGGGTCTGTTTTTATCATCATGGTTGCGTTTGGGCATGAGGCTGTGTTAATCTTTCCTTGTGTGCCGGCTGTGGAAGGGATGCCTGGGATCCCGGCCGTGTTCCTTTACAATGCCTGCACCCTCGGCAGGCTCAGCCTCTTGCGGCTGCTCCTCTCCCTCTCCCTCCTCCTCCACTCTCTTCCAGGATCCTTGGCCTGCTGGCAGGGTGTGTGTGTGTGTGTGTGTGTGTGTGTGTGCATGTGTGCACCTGGGTAGCAAGCAGGTGGGTAGACATGGCAGAGAAGCTGCTCCCAGCCCAGACCACCCCCCATTCCTTCCTTCCTCCTTTCCTTCCTTCCTTCCTCCACCACTGCACCCCCCCTCCATCTCTCCCTACAGGTAGCAGAGTTTTGCTCACTCACCACTGAAGATGTTGCCGATTCCCAGCTAGAGGGAGGAAGCCACTGTAGGGCTAAAGGACGGTGAGGTGGTAGTGGGGAGCACTTCCAGGCCCTAGGCTGCCTGATGGTTCTGTGGGGGCAAAGATCAAGCCCATGACAACCTGCAGGGGCCAGGAACAACATGGTTATCCCTACAGTGTGGGACCCAGCCTCCACCACAAGGCTATCTGTCTCTGTTTCAGATGCCCATGTTGTGTCTGGGACCCCCCAGATCTTGTGGCCTTGTGCCCAGTAGCCAGAGGTCTGTATATCTGGAAGGGCAGGAAAGCCTGGTACATACAGAACATGGATCCTCCCAGGGACACTTCCCCCAACTACTAGCTCTGCAACTTTAGTGGAAGCATGCCACTTACTGAACCTCAGTTTTCCCATCTGTCAAAGAGACCGATAACCCTTCCCTGATGGGTGTGTGTAGGGATTGAACGAGTTGGTGCGTGTAAGAGATGCGCATCGAGGTGGCACTGAAGCAATGTCAGCAAAGCTCACGGTCAATATTGTTGCTGATTATTCATGATTAATAGTGTTATTGATTACTGGGAGGAGGGACAGGTTCTTCTTCTCCAGGGTCTCAGCAGAGATCTGGGGAGGGCAGCAAGTGGGCAGATGGAGGGGAGTGGAAGAGAGGCAGGAGAAGCCTTGTGTTAATACTTCTCATTTGTAGAGAATGATAAGTGGTTATGGGCAGAGCCTCCCTCCCCCACCCCACTCCAGGCTTCTTTCCCTGCACTTGTCCCTGTTTGTGCACACACACACATGCACACACACACAGAGGCTTGAGCCCCCATGAGCCAGCAGAGGCCTGGCTTGCAGGCTGCAGCCTTCCTGGCCCTGGTGATGTATGTGTCTCCCTGTTGAGGAGAGACTTGGCAAGAGTTTGGCCTGTGGTCAGTGGTTGGCAGGGCCTGGAGATGAGGCTGAAGCTCCTGAGATCACGGGGCTTCGGGTAGAGCTGGGGTGTGGCCCATGCAGCAGCCAGACCTGTGAGGGACGCCTCCCGGGGAGCTGCTCACCTAGAGCCTGGGATGAGGAAGAATGGGGTCTGCTGGCTGATTTTGGGGTGTGGAGATGTGATGGGACACAGAGTGTGGGGTTGGGGACCAAGGGAAGAGAAGGAATGGGGAAAGACTGAGGCACAGAAGACCATCTCTGTGGGGGCAGGGAGGGGGACTTTGAGGCAAAGTAGACTTTTCTGAAGAAGCATTTGGTGTGGGAGAGGACCTGGTCTGTGGTCTGGAGGCCTCTGGGCCCGAGCGTGGGTGTGTATATGCTACTGGAAATGTGTGGCTGAGTGTGTAGTTTGTGTGTGCACGTCTGTTCATGGGCAATGTGGCTGTGTATGAACCTATGTGTGTGAGCAGGCCGTGTGATGGCATGCGTGTGAGTGTGTGGGTATCTGGGTAGACTTGTGTGTGTACTGTGGGGTGGGCATGACTTTGCATGTCTGTCTGGGTGATCAGATTGGCATGTTTGATTTTGAGCCTGAGTGTGGGTGTGTTTTCTCTGAGCCATCAGGCCTGTTGAATGTCTGGTTGTATATGTGTGTGGCATCAGTTTTTCTTTGAGTGTACGTGTCTGGTTGTATGTGTATGAGTGTGTGGGTTTCAGAATGCCTGGGTGTGCTTGCCCAATTAGATGAATGCCTAGTTGTATCTGATTGTGCATACTGGTGTGTGCTCATGAGTGTAGGTGCATCTAAAGGGTGTGTTTGTGAGTGTAAGGGCATATACGTGCATGTCCATGCATGTATGAGAGGGTGTATATGTGTGTGTGTATATATGAGTGTGTCTGTACTGCATTTGTGTGAGTAGGCTTTTGACTTTCTGTGAGTGTCTGTATGTGGGTTCTCCAGCATTTTAAATTATATAGATGTCCATGTGTGCATGTTCCAGTGTATATCACCTATAGACAAACCTTTATGTCCACATCCGATTAGGAAAATGTTAATGTAGGTGGGCACACTAGTATAAGGAGAACTAATTGTATGGGTAGGGGAGAGTGTGTGAATGAAAATCTACTTTGTGGGTATGCCTACGTGTGCACATTTGATTGTGTATGTGAGTATGGCTGTGTGGGGGAGTGTATGCCTGTCTGCACACAAACACACACACACGCACGCAAAATGCTGTGTGCATAGGTGAAATGGTGCATTGTCTATATGTCTAATTGTGTTTGTGTGTACACTGCTATGTGTGAGTAAATGTCTGATTGTGGCATGCATGAGTAGCTACTTGGATGTGCATGTCTCATTATGTGTTTTGTCTGAATTTCTGAGTGTTTGAGTGTGAATGTGTATTTGAATATGCCTGTGAGTGATTGTGAGTGTATATGTGAGTGTATATGCTAGTATGTGTGAACATCTGGCTGTGTATGTTTCATTGAACATGTCTGCATATGCCTGCCTGTCCATACACATCCGTGTGTGTGTGTGTGTGTGAATATGCCTGTGTGTGTGTCTGTACATTCAGACAGGCATACACACAGGTATATTCATATGTGTGAATGTGCCAGTTTGTACAGTTCTAATTATTTGCATGTATGTGTTTGTGTTAATGCATCTTTGTTCTGGAGCATATGTTGTAGAACACAATGTAAGGTAATGTCCATGCATGCCACTCTCAGCCTATAAGTGTGTTTAAGTGTGTGTGTGAGAGAGAGAGGATGTGCGTGAGGATGTGTGTGTCTGTGATGAGTGTGGATCAGTCCTTGTGTGGATGGATGTACAGTTGTGTGTATGTGAGTGTACTTCCATGTGTGCATGTGTGTGAATATACCTTTGTGTCCAAGTCCATCTGTGAGAATGTAGGTGTAAATGATTCCTCTTTATTGTGTAGCTTCTCATATGGGTGTATGCACTTGTAGGAATGTACATGATGTACATATCTGGCTGTGATAGTGTGAGCATGTGTTGTGAGTACGTTTGTATTTCCATGTCTGACTGTATGCATATGGGAATGAATTAATGAACAAGTCTATGTGCATGTGAACATGCCCACTTGTGTGTACAAGTCTGTGTTAGGAGTGTCTGCGTATCTGTACTTCATGTCATTTACAAGCACGTGCATATCTAGGTGTTTATGTGTGTGCGTACACCCACACAGGTGTGTGAGTGTGTAAATATATGTGGTCATGTCTGGGTGTGTGTGTGCACACATTTGGGAGCTCGCCTCTCTGTCTCCATGTTTGTTCATCATCTCCTTGGGTGTGATACAAAGTCTGTCTGTGGACATGTGAAGGTATGCATGTATGTACCCCTGTGTTTGTGAGTGAATGTATGTCATTCGTGGGCATTATGTCATGTGAATGTATGTCATGCATGCGTGCCTATGTTCAAGAGTAAACAGGCTGGGTGCGGTGGCTAACGCCTGTAATCCCAGCACTTTGGGAGGCCAAGGCAGGCGGATCACGAGGTCAGGAGACTGAGACCATCCTGGCCAACATGGTGAAACCCCGTCTCTACTACAAATACAAAAATTAGCCAGTCGTGGTGGCGGGCGCCTGTAGTCCCAGCTACTCGGGAGGCTGAGGCAGGAGAACGGCGTGAACCCGGGAGGCGGAGCTTGCAGTGAGCTGAGATCGTGCCACTGCACTCCAGCCTGGGCGACAGAGCGAGACTCCGTCTCAAAAAAAAGGAAAAAAAAGGGTAAACGGATGTACACATGTGACTAAGTACAGTGTGAGTGTGTCCATGTGTAGGATGAGTGTAGGTGTTTGTGCATGTGTCTGTCAGTCGATGTGAGAGAGAGATACTTGGCCTTGGGCCTGTGCGGATTGGGTCTTATTGGCAAGGGGATGAAAAGGGAGAATACTTACAAGTCTGTGTACCTCAGTATGTATTTATGTGTATGACTGAGAGTCACTGGTGCCCTGCGAGACTATGTCTGTCTGTAAGTGTGTAGACATCCTGCAGATTGGCAAGTTATGACACCTGATGCCTGTGACCCCCATTCTGGGGCTTCTCTGGCCTTGACCATGTACTGGGCTTTTGTGGGGGTCTCAGGATAATTCCTGTCATTATTCACACTCAAGAAGTGGGCACCAATCATGGCCGATGTCCTACTGGGGAAAAGAGGCCCATTTAGAAAAAGATTATTTGAAACACAAAGGCCTCCCTTCTCATCCCCCCAACCATCAAAGGCCCAGAGTAGAGTGGCATTGTATGGTATCTAGGGTTGGTAAATAGTTTTCACTGAGAGGACCCAAATTATGCCATCCAGGCAGAAATCTAGACGGTGAAACCCCGTCTCTACTAAAAATACAAAAACAAAATTAGCCAGGTGTGGTGGCAGGTGCCTGTAATTCCAGCTACTCGGGAGGGTGAGGCAGGAGAATGGTGTGAACCCAGAAGGCGGAGCTTGCAGTGAGCTGAGATAGCGCCACTGCACTCCAGCCTGGGTGACAGAGCGAGACTCTGTCTCAAAAAAAAAAAAAAAAAAAAAAATGAAAGGATCTTAGTAGAGAGTGTGTGTGTGTGTGTGCATGTGTGTGTAGACTGGTATATCTGGTGAGAGAGAAAGGATGTGGTCTGCATGTGTGTAAGAGAGAGCATGTCCCGGGTGCAGTGGCTCATGCCTGTAATCCCAGCGCTTTGGGAGGCCAGGGCGGGTGGATCACCTAAGGTCAGGAGTTTGAGACCAGCCTGACCGATATGGTGAAACCCCATCTCTACTAAAAATACAACTGGGCGTGGTGATGCATGCCTGTAGTCCCAGCTACTCGGGAGGCTGAGACAGGAGAATTGCTTGAACCCAGGAGGTGGAGGTTGCAACGAGCCGAGATCACGCCACTGCACTCCAGCCTGGGCAACAGAGTGAGACTCCGTCTCAAACAAAAAAAGAGAGAGAGCACATGGGTGTATGGGTGTTTCTGGGTAGGGTGTGCATGTGAGGCATTTGGGTGTGTTTGGGAGTGTGGGGTGAGTGTGGTTGTATGTAAAGTGGCCTGTGTGGGTGGAGGATGGTATAAGTGAGAGTTGGGTTGGGGATATGTGTGAGGATGTGTGTATTTGAGGGGTGTGTGAGTGTGGGTTTATCTGAATGGTGAGATAGGGTGAGTGGTGTGCATGAGAAAGAGAATTTGGGCACATCTGGGTGAGGGTGGGGGTGTATATAATTGGGGATGTCTATGGAGTGTGTGTATGGGTGGTGTGTGTGAGACGGTATGGATGTATCTGCATTGTGTGTGTACAGTGCGAGTAGATCTGGCTGATGGTGATTAAGAGAATTGGGGGGTCGAGATTGTGTTTGTGTGTAAGAGAGAATGGGGGTGTTTCTGAGTGTGGTAGAGGTGTGAGCACGCATGTCTCCCATGGGAAGAGCATGTATGTGTATCTGGATGAGGTGTGAGAGTTTGGGTTTAACTGGGTTGGAGGCAAGTGTGGATGTAGTGGGGGGGTGTATCAGAATATAGGTGCATGTGAGGTGTGGATGTATCCGGATGGTGTGTGAAAGAGAAAGTGTGTAGGTACATTTGGGCTGTGTGTGAGACAGTGTGTGGATATATTGGGGGTAGAGTGGGTTTGAATGTGGGTGTATCCGGATGGTAGGCAAGTGAGAGCATGGGTATATTTGGGTGATGGAGAGTGTAGTAAGGTACGTCTGGATGGCGTGTGATGAGAGCTTTGGTTGTATCTGGGTGGAGAATGTGGGCATATATGTACTTGGGTGTGGATGTGAATGTGTATAACTGGATGGGTTGTGTAAAACAGAGTTGGGGGCACAGCTGAGTGGGAAGTGTGTGTATGGAGTGTGGGTGCTTGTGGGTGGTGTGGAGGAGATGAGAGCATGGGTGGATCTGGGGAGTGGGGCGTGTGCAAAGGTCCACTGGATGGCATGTGTGAGAGGTGGATATGTCCAGGTGGGTTGTGTGTGTGGATGGAGTTATACCTGGGTGGTGTATGTGGCTTTGAGTGGATCTCCATGGTCTATATGGGATGAATCTAGATGATGATGTAGGAGAGGATGGATGTGTCTGGATAGGGGCTGTGAGAGTGGGGCTGTATTTGGAGTGTGTGTGTGTGTATGGGTATGAGAATGATGTGTGTGTCTGTCTGTGTGGATGTATTTGGCTTGGGAATTTGTGAGTGTGAGTACTTGGATGGGGTGTGGGTAAGTGTAGTGCCTTTGGAAAGTATGTGTGTCATTGTGGGTGTGTCTTAATACTGTGTGAGAGAGAGAGAGAGATTGTAGGTGCACCTGGTTCGGGTGTGAGGGCTCTGAGTTGGGGTGGGGTACAAGTTTGAGTGTATCTGTGTGATGTGAGAGTGTGGGTGTACTGAATTGGGAGTTTGCATAAGTGTGGAGGGCCTGTGCGTGTAAGTGCATTTGAGATGTGTGTGTATGAGAACGTGTGTATTTAGATAGGATTTGTGTGAGAGGGTGTGGGTGTATCAGTGTTGGGTATATGTTTGAAAGTAGGTGTATTTGAGAAGAATGTGGGCACATCTGAGTTGGAGCATGTGAGAGTGTGGGGTATATCTAAGACCGCAAAGACCTATAGGATGTGAGCAGGGCTCAGCCTGTGTCTGAATGTCTACATGGCTATGAATCAGGATGTGTATATATAAATAGGATGTGTCATCTCTGGGTGGTGTGAGAGTGTGTGGGTGTGTGTGTGAGTGTGAGTGAATCTGGGGGGTGTGCATGTGGCTGCATCTGGCCACATGTGTGAGTATGTGGCCAGCATGTGAGTATGAGGATAGCATGTGTGAGTATTTGGGTGAGGAATATATCTGAGAATGTGACTGTATCTGTGTGTGAGTGTGCAAGTGGTATATCTAGAGGTTTTGTGTGTTCAATAATGTGGGTGTGTCTGGGTAGGGTGTGTGATTGTGGACATGTGTATGAATGTATATATATTTCCTGGGGCACATCTATCTTTGCTGGAATGTCTGTAAATGTGAACATGTCCATGTTTGTTTATGTATGTGACTAGGTGTGTGTGGCCATTTGTACCTGAGTGTATCAGCTGGATTGGGTGTGCACGTGCTTGTGCTAAAGTGGTATGTATCTGTACTTGTGCATGAGGTGAGTGTACTTCTACATGTAAGTTGGATCTGCAAGGTCTCTGGAGGCAGCTTTTGTGTTCGAATCCTAGTTCTGCCATTTATTAGCTGTATGGCTTTGGGCAAGTCGCCTAAGCTCAACAAAGCCCCAGTGTCTTATCTGTAAAAGTGGGAGTACTATTACCTATCTCATAGGATGAGGATTGGGTGAGTTACATGAAAAGCACTTAGAGGCTGGACGCGTTGGCTCACGCCTGTAATCCCAGCACTTTGGGAGGCCAAGGTGGGTGGATCACCTGAGGTCGGGAGTTTGAGACCAGCCTGACCAACATGGAGAAACCCCATATCTACTTTAAAAAAAAAAAAAAAAACACACACACACACACATAAAATTAGCCAGGTGTGGTGGCGCATGCCTGTAATACCAGCCACTCGGAAAGCTGAGGCAGGAGAATCACTTGAACCCAGGAGGTGGAGGTTGCAGTGAGCCAAGATCGTGCCATTGCACTCCAGCCTGGGCAACAAGAGTGAAACTCCATCTCAAAAAAGAAAAAAAAAAAAAAAAGAAAAGAAGAAGGAAAAGACAGAAGAAAAGAAAAGAAAAGAAAAGAAAAAAGAAAAGAAAAGCACTTCGAACAGTGCCTGGCATGTAATGAGTCCTCTGCACCATATAAGCCATTGTGTATTACCATAATTATTAGCCATGCCAATGTGTAATAGTATGTGTCCATCTGCAAGTGTGAATGGGGTTTCTACGTGCATATTTGCCCTGTTATCTGTGTCTATATGTCTGTGTGACAGAATGAGCATATCCTGTGTGTATCTGTGTTTGTACATGAAAGTGGGTTTGTACTTCTGTGTATCCCAGTGTGCATATAAAACCACGAACATGTGAGAAAGGAAGCATGTGTCCCGGGCGTGAATGGAGGGGGTTGGCCCCATGTGTGTATTTCCCAGTGCACACACATCTGGGTGTATGAGTGCACATGCCTGTATCTGTGGTAGTGTAGTGTCTGTGAGTGTGGGTGTGACCTGCACTGCTGGTGTGTCTGCACATGTGAGCATGCTTTTATCTGTGTGTGCATGCCAGTGTGTTTTTATCTGCCTATGTAAACAGGTTTGTAGGGGTCAATATGTAAATGTATGTATGTGAATCTCTGTTGCGAGTGCCTATGTCAGAAGGCTGGTATCCAGGTTTATATGTGATGATCCAGGTGCGTGCGTGTGTGTGTGTGTATAAAGGGCTAGTGTGCATCTGAGAGTCTTTCTGTATTTATAAACATCAGTGGCTATGTGGGTGTGTATGCTTCAGTCTGCGTTGCTCTACATACCTGCTTGCCTTTGTGTGTGTGTAGCAGTGAGGCTGAGCCATGTGCTTGTATGTGTGAGTAGGTCTGTACTCTGTGTATATGGATGTGTTCCAGGGCAGATTTGTGAGAGTGGCTTTGTATAATAATAGAGCGGGTTTTAATCTCTCAGTATAAGAACCAGTGGGGTGGCGCATGGGAGAGCCTGGATCTATAGGATGTGAGCAGGACTTGACCTATGTTTTCTTATGTCTGTGCATGTAACACTGTATCTGTAAGTGTGTAGGTTCATGTAGTTTGGTTCATGTGTATGTATGTCTGTAAGTGCCTATGTAAATGGTGAACGCATTTTGCCTAGACCGCCTAGACCTGTATTCCTTTTTTTTTTTTTTTCCGTAGAAGAAAGATATTAAGAAGGCTTTGAAGTTAAAAAATAAAACTCTCAGGGCCGGGCGCGGTGGCTCAAGCCTGTAATCCCAGCACTTTGGGAGGCCGAGACGGGCGGATCACGAGGTCAGGAGATCGAGACCATCCTGGCTAACACGGTGAAACCCCGTCTCTACTAAAAATACAAAAAACTAGCCGGGCGAGGTGGCGGGCGCCTGTAGTCCCAGCTACTGGGGAGGCTGAGGAAGGAGAATGGCGTGAACTCGGGAGGCGGAGCTTGCAGTGAGCTGAGATCTGGCCACTGCACTCCA
>NW_022300746.1:9716-10210 GCF_002776525.5 Piliocolobus tephrosceles
AAAAAAAAAAAAATAAAATAAATAAAATAAAATAAAATAAAATAAAACTCTCGGCAGGGCGCAGGGGCTCACGCCTGTAATCCCAGCACTTTGGGAGGCCGAGGTGGGCGAATCATGAGGTCAGGAGATTGAGACCATCCTGGCTAACAGGGTGAAACCCCGTCTCTACTAAAAATACAAAAAATTAGCCGTGCGTGGTGGTGTGCGCCTGTAGTCCCAGCTACTCGGGAGGCTGAGGCAGGAGAATGGCGGGAACCCGGGAGGCGGAGCTTGCAGTGAGCCGAGATGACGCCACTGCACTCCAGCCTGGGCGACAGAGTGAGACTCCGTCTCAAAATATAAATAAATAAAATAGAAATGTTTTCTATTTGTGCTATGCTGTAAGATAGTTAGTAGGCACATGTGACTACTGAGCACTTGCAATGTTGCTAGTGTGACTAAGAAGAGAATTTTTTGAGACGGAGTCTTGCTATGTTACCCAGGCAGGAGTGCAG
>NW_022300748.1:0-5985 GCF_002776525.5 Piliocolobus tephrosceles
AGTTTCATAGTAAATCTTGAAGTAAAGATTTTCATTCCTTCAATTCTATATACTTTCAATATGGATTGACTATTCTGGGCTCTTTGCCTCTACATATAAATTTTGGAATCAGTTTGTTATACACAAAATAACTTGCTAGGATTTTAATTAAAATTGAATTGAATTTATTGCCCAATTTTGGAAAAACTGAACTTGACAACATTGAATCTTCCTATCCGTGAACATGAAATATCTCTTCATTTATTTAGTTATTCTTTGATTGCCTTGATCAGAATTTTATAGTTTTCCTCATATAGATCTTATACATATTTTATTATAACTATTTCATTTTTTAATGTTAATATAAATAGTTTTGTGTTTTCAATTTTTAATTCCACTTGTTCATTGCTGGTATATAGGAAAGAAGTTGATTTTTATATTTTAACCTTTCTATGAAGTTTCTAGGAAGTATATTAGTTCCAGGAGATTTTTGCTGATTATTTCAGATTTTTGACATTGTTTAGACTCATCTACAATCAAGACAGTTTTATTTCTTTCTTCCCAATCAATGCGCTTTATTTTTTTTCTCTTATTATTTTAGCCAGTACTACTGGTACAATATTGAAAAAGTAGTGAGAGGACTCATACTTGTCTTGTTTCTCATCTTAGTGGAAATGCTTCTAGTTTCTCACCATTTAGTGTGGTGTTAGCTGTGAGTTTTCTGTAGGTATACCTTATCAGTTGGATGAAGTCCCCCTTATTCATAGTTCACTGAGTTGTTTTTTTTTTTTTTTTTTTAACACAAATAGTTGTTGGAGTTTGTCAAAGGCTTTGTCTGCATCTATTGATGTGATCATGTTGTTTTTCTTTTTTAGTGTATTCTGACGGTGGATTCTGCTAATTGATTTTTGAATGCTGAAGGAGTCTTGCATACGTGGGATGCCCCTTTTGGTCTTGGTATGTAATACTTTTTATACATTGTTGGATTCAACTTGCTAAGAATTTGCTGAGGATTTTTGCATCTGTGTTTATGAGAGTTATTGGTCTGTGATTTTTCTTTTTTGGAAAACTTTTTTATCTGATTTTGATATTAGTATGATGCAAGCCTCAAAGAATGAGTTAGAGTATTACCTCTGCCTCTACTAATATAAATTGTAAAGAACTTGGCATAATCTCTTCCTTACATGTTTGGAAGAATTTACTGGTGAACCAAACTGGGCTTGGTGTTTTCTGTTTGGAAGGTTATTAATTTTTATTCAATTTTAAACAGATATAAGACAATCCAAATTGTCTATTTCTTCTTGTGTGAATTTTGGCAGATTGTTCGCCCCACCACCGCCCCCAAGGAACTGACTCGTTTCATCTAGGTTATCAAAGATGTTGGCCTATGGGCATGGTGGCTCACCCCTGTAATCGCAGCACATTGGGAGAACGAGGCAGATGGACTGCTTGAGGTCGGGAGTTCAAGAACAGCCTGGCCAGCATGGTGAAACCTGATCTCTAAAATATACAAAATAATTAGCCAAGCGTGGTAGCACATGCCTGTAATCCCAGTTACTCAGGAGACTGAGGTGAGAAAATCGCTTGAACCTGGGAGGCAGAGACTGCAGTGAGCCAAAATCACATCATTGCACTCTAGCCTGGGCAACAGAGTGAGTCACCATCTTAAAAAAAAAAAAAAAAAAAAAAAAAAAAAAGTGGAATAGTATGAACCTAAAGTTGTTCATATTATTCTTTTTTATCCTTTAAATGTCCATAAGATCTTTAATGATGTTCCTTCTTTCATTTCTGACGTTAGTAATTTTTGTTTTTTCTCTATTTTACTTAGTCTGGCCAAAAACTTATCATTTTATTTTTTCATTTTTTCAATCTTCTAAAAGAACAAGTTGTGATTTTATGGGTTTTCTCTTCTGTGGATTTCCTATTTTCAATTTTATTGGTTACTGTTCTAAGAGTTATTGCTTCTCTCTGTTACACATTGGATTTAATCCATTTTACTTTTCCTAATTTCCTAAGGGGGAAGCTTAAATGACTGATTTTAGATTCTTCTTTTTTTTCTAATATATGAATTCAATGCTCTAAATTTCCTCTAAGCACTGCTTTCGCTGATTCCTATATTTGTATTGATTTACAATAGTTGCACATATTTTGGGTGTGTGTGTGATATTTTGATACATGTATACAATGTGGGGTAATGAAATCAGGATAATTTTGATAAATTGTGTTTCCGTTTTTATTTAGTCAAAAGTGTTTTATTATTTTTATTGAGATTTCTTCAACTCATATTTTATTTAGAAGTGTATTGTTTAATTTCTATGGGTGTCAAAATTGTTCAGTTATCTTGCTATTATTGATTCCTAGTTTAACTCCATGTGGTCTGAAAGAAGACATTTTATGATTTCTATTCTTTTAAATATGTTAAAGTATGTTTTATGGACCAGAATGTGGCCTATCTTGATAAATGTTCCTTCCGTGTTAGCTTGGGAAGAGTTTATATTCTGCTGTAATTGGATGAAATTGTCTGTAGGTGTCAATTATAGTCAGTTGATGGATAGTTTCACTGAGTTCGCCTGTGTCCTTACTGATGTTCTGTCTGCTGGATCTGTCTGTTTCTGATAGAGGGTTTGTTGATGTCTCCAACTATAATATTAGATTTATCCAATTTCCACAGTTCTAATGGTTTTTGCTTTGCATATTCTGATGCTTTGACACATACACATTAAGGGTGGCCATTTCTTCTTTGAGAATCTACCCCTTTATCATCATGTAATATGACTTTTTACCTATTTTAATTTTTATATTTGCTTGGAAGCCTGCTTGGTCTGAAATTAATATACCTAGGCTGATTTTCCAAAATTAGTATTAGCAAGGTATATCTTTCCTCATCCATTTGTTTTTAATCTACATATGTCTTTATATTTTAAGTGGGTTTTTTACAGACAATATGTAGTTTGGTCTTTTTCTATTCTGACAATTTTTGTTTTTCCCTTGGAACATCTAGACCGTTGACATTCAAAGTGATTACTCATATACTTGAATTAATATCTACCATATTTGTTACTGTTTTCTGTTCTTGCCCTTGTTCTCTGTTCCTATTCCTATTTTGTCTTCTGTTTTTTTAACTTTTGTGATTTTAATTATGTGGTTTGCATAATTGTATTTTTCTCTCATTCCTTAGCATACAAAGTATCATTTTAAAAACATTTTGAGGGGTTTGCTATGGTTTGCAACATACATTCATGACTAATCCAAGCCCCCTTTCACATAACACTATACTGACCAATGGATAGTGTGTACTTTCAAATGACAAAATAATCCTATTTTCTCCCTCCCATCGCTTGTATCATTGCTGTCATTCCTTTTACTCACATGTATGTAAGCAAACTTATATACTCTCTCTATACACACACACACACGAACATTTGATTGAATACATTGTTTTATTTAACTCTCAGGCTTTCCCACATTAAGCCTCTGGCAATACATCAATTACAGTTCAGATTTTTTTCTTATCCTGACACTAGTTTGTCCCCCACCTTCCCAGAGTAGATGTAGTTGTTAGTTTTTGCTTCAGTGAGTTATGACTTAATACATTTTGATTTCAGTTTTCTACCTACATTCACTGAGACTTAGTTTTCTTACCTGTAAAGTTTGCACAATAACAGGCTGGGTTTTTTGTGGGGGTAAATTAAAAATTTTTGTGGAAAGCTTAACCTTCATAATGACTACAGTAGAGCCATTTCTCATCTTGGGGTAAATTATAAACCCAGCACTGAATCAGTAAAACAGTCTTCCGTAGATACTTTTATGTTTCTCTACACTTTTACAATTAATATTTATTTCTTATTCGTTTCTGTATTTCTTCCTGATACCAATGACAGCATTAACACCAGGTCATCTAGCCAGATTTTCAGTTATTAATCAATGAATGGTAAATCGTATAATTGCTTATATATTTCTTCCTCAGGTTTTACCAATATGAAAGATTACTTCATGTTTCATTACTTAATTTACTTCTTAAATTCAATTCATTTTCTAGCATGGATAAACATGCATTTTTACACTCACACATATACACACACTCTCTCTCCTTGATATAGAGCAAACAGAAATATATGTATATGTATATATGTGTCAAAAAACATGGATAAGAATGTATATGACAGTGCTTTTATAACAGGCCCAAATGGGAAACAAATGAAATGTTCATAAACAAAATAATTATGTACATACATTGTGGAATATTCAATTACTAAGATTTTACAGCCATGATAATAAACTACTCCTACATATAACATGGAACAATATGGATGCATCTCATACACAATAATAAAAGATGAAATAATACATAAGGTGCAATTTCATACCTTTTATCTACAAATAAAGACATAAAATATGACATAAATATACTCTCACATATACACTTTTCACATAAAGGAAATATGAATCCTACGTGTCAGATATCAGGATAGGAGTGTTTTGGGGAGGAGAAAGAAGTCAAGATTGATGAGGGTCACAAGGGAAGTTTCTGGGATGGTGATCATTTCCTACTCATGTACAAGTGTATATTTTCGATGGCATATAGACATGAAAACTTATGGTTTTTACACTACTCTACATGCTATACATCAGTAAAAATGAGAAGTTGTTTTTTGTTTTCTTTAAATTATAGGAATATGGATTCCTATAAGTTAAATGCGCTAATAAGGTATATTTAATAATTGATAGCATAACTGTTGTTAGAAACACACAGGTTCTTAATAGAAGTGAGCTTTTCTTCATTGATAATACTGCATCTACTGTACCTTGTGCTGGGGTGTAGTGATGAACCCATTACTGTCAGGTAATTGACAGCATGCACCCACACATAAGAGACTCCAGGCTGCTAAAGGGATTTTACAGCATAAACCTAAGGAAGTTAGTTTCTTTAAAATAAAAGTATAATTTTAGCTACAACTATTAGGTAAATAATAAATTGATATTAAAATGTGGTATTAACAATAAAAACATGCTTAGCGTTAAATTAACTATTAACAGTAGCTTGCAACTTTCATTATAATTCCTTGCATTCGTCAATTTTTATATATTTTTGTTCACACTTCTGGGTTTAATTGAAAGATCCTTTTCATGTGCTTATTCCTTTCACAATTGTGTTTTTAGCTTTTATTTGCCACATTCTGTGGTAGATTCAAAGACACAAAAGTAAAAGATACTATCCCTATCTTTAAAAACTTTTCATATAGAATATTACAAATTAAGCAATGACGATAACACATTGTAATTTGTTCTGATAGTTAATCTCGTGGTGCTACGAAAGTAAGAAACAGTGGTTTACAACTCCAAAGGGAGTGGATCAGAACAAGGCAGAGGTTTTCTGACTAGAAGGTGACAAATTGTAGTTGGACAGTGAATGAAGAAGAGCATGCTCAAAGGCACTTTCATCATTCAGTTTATTTTATTAAATATTAATTATTATTTATTTAGTAGCCATCCTTCAATAAAAGACTTGAAGGGATGGAGTTGGACTCATCTTTAATCACCAATAGCTGTCATTTTTTGAGAGACAAAATACGACAGATCCTTAAATAATGGGACAATCAAATTTAATGTAGCCATTAAAATACAGTACTCCTAACAAGGTCTCCACAAGGCCAGCAAATCATTGCTAAAATGGCTTTGAGACAATAACACTGTCTAGATATGAGACCAACATAACTCCGGCAGAAAAGGCTTGACCTTGTGTTGATCCCGGCTGCCTCTACATCTTTATTGTTAACAGAACCCGTGTTCTATTTGGTGGGGTCTTTAAATAATTTACTAAGAGATCAGGTAACTCAGCCATAAATGAAAGATCAAAAGAAAGAGACACGACACTTGAAATACAGAATAGAAGGGCATGAGTAGAGAGAGTTATTATTGTTCTAGAGAACATCTTTTCATTTTTTTGTGTATTTTTTTAATTTTATTTTTTTTTATTATACTTTAAGTTCTAGGGTACATGTGCAT
>NW_022300749.1:0-1451 GCF_002776525.5 Piliocolobus tephrosceles
AAGGAAGCTTTCTGTGAAACTGCTCTGTGTCGTATTAATTCCTCTCACTCAAAGAAGCCTCTGTTTTCATTGAGCAGTTTTCTAGCCCTGTGTATGTTTAGCGTGTGATGGGATATTCAGGAGCACTTTGAGGCTAACGGTGAACAAGGAAATATGTTCAGACCGAAACTGGAGAGAAGCCTTCCGAGGAACTGCTTTGTGACGTGTGCATTGCAGTCACCGTGTTACACCACTCTTCTCATACAGCCTCAGGGAAAACCTTTTGGAGAAACAGATTCAAAGTGACATTCGGACCATGTTGATGCCGATGGAGAAAAGGGAAAGAGCCTCAGACAAAAAGCGGAAAGAAGCTTTCTAGGAAACTACTCTGTGAAATCTGTAATCATCTCACATAGATAAAGCTTTGTTTAAATTACACAGCTTGGAAACTGTCATGGACGGATCCACAAAGTGAGGTTCGCGAGCACCTTCTGGACTCTGGGTAAAAAGGAAATATCTTCGGATAAAAACTGGAAAGAAGCTTTCTACGAAACTGCATTTTGCTATGTTTATTTATCTCACATAGATGAAGCTTTCTTCACAATACGCAGCTTGGAGACTCCCTCGTGGATGGATCCACGAAGGGATATTTGGGATGACATTCAGGCCTATGGTGAAAGAGGAAATATAGTCAGATAAAAACTGGAGAGAAGCTTTCTAAGAAACTGCTTGGTGATGTGTGCATTCCACTCAGGGAGTTATAACTTTCTTCTCATAAGGCAGAGTTTGAACACTCTTCCTGTAAAACCATAAGAGTGATATTCGGAGCACATTGAAGATTATGGCAGAAAGTGATATTTAATGCAATAAAAAACAGAGAGAATCACTCCAAGAAACTGCTCTCTGACATGTCCATTCTTTTGAAAGGTTTTAAGCTTACTCTACATTTCCCAGTTTGAAAGTCGGTCTTTGAGGCTTCTGCAAAGGTATCGTAAGTGGCGACCAGAGGCCTGTGTGAGGCAAGGAAATGTCTTTCATCGAAAATTGGAGAGAAGCTTTCTGCGCAACTCTTTTGTGATGTTTGTATTCATATCATAGAGTTAAATCATTCTTTGGATGGAGCGGTTTGAAAACACTGTTTCTGTGGAATCTGAGAAAGGACATTAGGAAACGTTCTTTAGAATATCCTGAAAAAGAAATAATGTCAGGGGGAAACCAGAAGGAAGCTTTCTGTGAAACTGCCCTGTGTCACGTGAATTCTGCTCACACAGTTAAGGTTCTTTCTTCATTGAGCAGTATCATAACACTGTTCTTGTTTTGTCTGCTAAGGGATATTCTGGAGCCCTTTGAACCTTACAGTGACAAAGGAAACGTCTTTAGGTAGAAACTGGAGAGAAGCTTTCTGAGGAGCTGCTTTGTGATGTGTGCATTCCACTCACAGAAATATACCTTTCTTCTCCTAGAGGATTTCG
>NW_022300749.1:1551-3463 GCF_002776525.5 Piliocolobus tephrosceles
TGCATTCCACTCACAGAAATATACCTTTCTTCTCCTAGAGGATTTCAGAATCCCTTTTGGAGAAAAAGCTACCAAGAGTCATTCAGGAGTAGAGGGACGGCTATGGTGGAAAAGGAAATATCCTCAGACAAAAAGTGGAAAGAAGATTTCTGTGAAACTGCTTTGTGTTACATATATGTATTCATCTCGCATAGTTAAGACTTTTCGGACATTACACAGTATGGAAACTCCATCATACATGGAATCACGAAGGGACATTCGGGAGCACATTAAGGCCTATGGTGAAAGAGGAGATATCTTCAGATAAAAACTGGATAGAAACTGTCTGAGAAACTATTTTGTGATGTATGCATTCCACTCATGGATTTATAACTGTTTTCTCCGAATTCAGTGTTTGAACACTGTCCCACTGATAACGAAACAGTGATATTTCGGAGAGCATTGAGGACTCTGGCGAATAGTGAAATATACTGAAATGAAATCGAGGAAGAAGCATTCCAAGTATTTCCTCTCTAATGTGTGCATTCAATTCACAGAGTTAATGCTTACTCTGTGTTACCCAGTTTCGAAACTCTGTCTTTGAAAGATCTGTGAAGGGATATTTAGTGACGCCCAGAGGCTGGTGGTGAGCAAGGGAACGTCTTCTGATGAAATGTGCAGAGAAACTTTCTGAGCAACTGCTTTGCGATGTGTGTATTCGTCTCATAGAGTTAAACCATTATTTAGATTAAGCATCTTGAAATCACTGTTTTTGTGGCATCTGAGGAAGGATATTAGGGAAGGATTTTTAGAATATGGAAAAGGAAATATCCTCAGGTAAAACTCAGAGGAATCTTTCCGTGAAACTTCTCTGTGTTGTCTTAATTTTTCTCGCTCAGGTAAGCCTCTGTTTTCATTGAGCAGTTTTCTAACCCTGTGTATATTTGGCATGGGATGGGATATTCGTGAGCACCCTGAGGTTTGCAATTTAAAAGGAAACATGTTGAGACCGAAAATAGAGAGAAGTTTTCTGAAGAATTGCTTTGTGACGAGTGCCTTCCACTCACATTGTTATACCTCTCTTTCATACAGCGTCAGTGAAACCCTTTTGGAGAAACAGGTACCAGGTGATATTCAGGAGCATGGTGCTGCTGATGGTGAAAAGAGAAATAGCCTCAGAAAAAAAACTGGGAAGAAGTTTTCTAGAAAACTACTCTGTGATATGTGTAATCATCTCACATTGATAAAGCTTTCTTTACATTACGCAGCTTGGAACCTGTCATGGACGGATCCTGGAAGGAACTTCGGGAGCACATTTAGAATTATGGTGAAAAAGAAATATCTTCAGATAAAACTGGAAAGAAGGTTTCTGAGAATCTGCTTCTTGCTATGTTTATTCATTTCACAAAGATGACGCTTCCTTTACAGTAAGCAGCTGGGAAAGTCCCTCATGAATCGATCAGTGAAGAGATATTTGGGATCACATGAGGGCCTATGGTGAAAAAGGAATTACAGTCAGATAAAAACTGGAGAGAACCTTTCTGTGAAACTGTTTGGTGACGAGTGCATTTCACTCAGGGTGTTATAATTTTGTTCTCATAAGGCACCTTTTTAACACTGTCCCTATAATACCAAAAGAGTTATATTCGGAGCACATTGAAGACTATGGCAAAAAGTGAAATGTTGTCCAATAAAAAACAAAAAGAAACACTCAAAGAAACTGCTTTCTGACATGTCCATTCTTTTCACAGCGTTAAACCTTACTCTACATTTCACAGTTTCAAAGTCGGTCTTTCAGGGTTCCGTGAAGGGATATTAAGTGGAAACTGGAGGCCTGTTTCGAGCAAGGAAATGTCTTTCATCGAAAATTGGAGAGACACTTTCTGTGCAACTCTTACGTGATGCTGTATGCATCTCAGAGAGTTAAACCATT
>NW_022300750.1:0-183 GCF_002776525.5 Piliocolobus tephrosceles
TCTAATAAAAATACAGAAATTAGCCAGGCAGGGTGGTGGGTGCCTGTCATCCCAGCTACTTGGGAGGCTGAGGCAGGAAATCGCTTGAACCCGGGAGGCAGAGGTTGTGGTGAGACGAGATCACACCATTGCACTGCAGCCTGGGCAACAAGAGTGAAACTCCATGAAGGGAAGGGGAGGGGA
>NW_022300750.1:283-1248 GCF_002776525.5 Piliocolobus tephrosceles
AAAAGATCTATAGCCCAGCAGTGAAACCTGCCTACAATCACCCCTCCCGGCCCTGACCTCACCTCCTCTGCAGGGGCATTGTGTGTCTGCTTCTCCGAGTCAATATCCAGCTTCTTTGTTTTTGTTTGTTTGAGATAGAGTCTAGCTGCATCACCCAGGCTGGAGCACAATGGTGCAATCACGGCTGACTGCAGCCTTGACCTCCTGGGCTCAAGAGATCCTCCCACCTCAGCCTCCCGAATAGCTGGGACCACAGATGCCCACTACCATGCCCACTGATTTTATTTTTATGTTCGGTAGAGACGGGGTCTTGCTGTGTTGCCCAGGCTGGTCTCGAACTCCTGGACTCAAGTGGTCCTCTCGCCTCGGCTTCCGGAAGCACTGGGATTACATGTGAAACACCACGCCCGGCAGTGTCCATCCTCTACACCATCACAGCCCGCCTCAGTAGCCAGAACTGTGGCATTGAGGCTGTTTTGACATTTGCCAAGCCCCTCAAAGGGAATTCGGGAAGTGTAGTTGGCTTCATGCTATGTCTAGTCTTTCCGCTTCTTGCAAAACCCTGGGAGTGCGGAGAGCTCAGAACCATCGATCACAGTGGCTGTCTTTGCATCTGTTATGATCAGTGGCTCCCCATGACCCATGAAGGAAGGGAAGCTTCACTGAGCACCTCTAACATGCCATGTCCTGCGCTGAACCCTTCTGGAAAGGGATGTCATCAACTCCTCCCAACTATTCAGCAAGCAGGAATCGGTTTCGCCAAAAGGAATAAAGCACTTGACACAGGCCGCAGCAGGAACAAACCTCGACATCACGCTCAGTGAAGGGAGCCAGACACAAACGGCCACACAGTGCATGGTTCCATTTATAGACAATTCCCAGAACAGACAAATCCGCAGGGTCAAGAAGTAGAATCGTGGCCGGGTGCCGTGGCTCACGCCTGTCATCCCAGCACTTGGGAGGCC
>NW_022300751.1:0-273 GCF_002776525.5 Piliocolobus tephrosceles
CCAGCACTTTGGGAGGCCGAGACGGGTGGATCACGAGGTCAGGAGATCGAGACCATCCTGGCTAACACGGTGAAACCCCGTCTCTACTAAAAAATACAAAAAACTAGCTGGGCGAGGTGGCGGGCGCCTGTAGTCCCAGCTACTTGGGAGGCTGAGGCAGGAGAATGGCGTAAACCCGGGAGACGGAGCTTGCAGTGAGCTGAGATCCGGCCACTGCACTCCAGCCAGGGCGACAGAGCGAGACTCCGTCTCAAAAAAAAAAAAAAAAAAGAA
>NW_022300751.1:373-2189 GCF_002776525.5 Piliocolobus tephrosceles
TTCAATCCATGTTCATGAGAAAACTCATAAAATTAGGAATGGAGAAGAACTTCTTCAAATTGATTAAAAGCATCAACCATAACCTTACAGCCAACATTATACAGTTGTTCCTTGGTGTCCCTGAGGGATTGGTTCCAGGACGCCCCACAAGGATGCCAAAATCCAAGGATGCTCAAATTCCTTATATAAAATGGTGTAGTGTTTTTGCATATAACCTATGCACATCCTCCTGTACACGCTACATCATCTCTAGATTACTTAGAATACCTAATACAATGTAAATGTTATGTAAAGAGTTGCTGTACTGTATTTACCTATTTGTATTATTTTTCTTGTTTTTAAAATATTTCTGATTGGTGATTGGTTGGATATATGGATATGGAACACACAGATACAGAGGAGTTGATCGTACTTAATGGTGAAAGACTGAGTGCTTGGTGTCTAAGACTGTCACAAGGCAAGGTTGTCTGCTCTCACTACTGCTAATTAAGATAGTGCTGGGAGTCCTAGCCAGTGCAATAGGCAAGAGAAGGAAATAAAAGGCAAACAGATTAGAAAGGAAGAAAGAAAACTGTCCCTGTTTGCCAATGACATGTTGTCTACATAGAAAACCCTAAGGAATCTACAAACAACAACAAAACACAACCCTCCTAGAACTAAAAAGAGAGTTTAGCAAGTTTGCAGGGTGGAAAACATACAAAATTCAATTGTATTTACTACAATTGTATATTCTAGCAATGACCATGTAGGCACTGAAATTATAAATAAAATACCAGCCATGCATAGTGGTGCATGCCTGTAATCCCAGCACTTTGGGAGGTCAAGGTGGGAGGATTGCTTGAGCCCAGGAGTCTGAGACCAGCCTGGGGAACAAAGAGAGATCTCCAACTCTACAAAAACACAAAAACAAAAAACAAAACAAACAAACAACAACAACAACAAAATAGCCGGGCATGGTGGCATGTGCCTGTGGTTCCAGCTACTCAGGAGGCTGAGGCGGGAGGATTGCTTGAGCTCAGGAGGTTGAGGCTGCAGTGAGCTATGACAACACCACTGCACTCTAGCCTCAAGGACAAAGACCCTGTCTCAAAAACAAACAAACAAACAAACAACACCAGTACCATTTACAGTCACTCAAAAATGCCCCAGGTGTAAAACTGACAAAACATATGCAGAAGTTGTATGTTAAAAACTACAAAACATTCATGAAAGAAATAAAAGAAGATATAAACAAATGGCAAGACTGATCATGTTAATGGGTTGGAAGACTCAACACAGTAAATTCTCCCCACATTGGTAAACAGGTTTTACAAAATTCCCATTGAAAGGCTAGCAAGACCCTTTTTTTTTTTTTTTGTAGAAATAGAGATTATTCTAACATTTAGATAGAAAGGCAAAGGACTCACAAGAATAAAAACAATTTTGAAAAACAGCAGATAAAACGAGAGGAATCAGTCTATCTCATTTTGAGACTTATGATATAATTTCAATAATCAAGACTGTGAGGTACTGGCAGAAAGACAGACAGGTAGAGCCATGGAAAGAAACAGACGGCCTATGACCATGTCCATACAAATACGCCCAACTGATTTTTGACCAGATGTAAAGCAATTCAATGGAGAAAAGAGAGCTTTCAATAAATAGTGTTGGAAAAATTAGATATCCACAGGCCAACAAAAAAAGAAAAAGAGCCTTGACCTAGAATTCAGTTTATATAAAAATCAATGCAAAGTGGACCAAAGATGTAAAACATAAAAGTATAAAACGTTTAGAAGGCCGGGCGTGGTGGCTCAAGCCTGTAATCCCAGCACTTTGG
>NW_022300752.1:0-3248 GCF_002776525.5 Piliocolobus tephrosceles
CAGGTTTATCAAAGACCAGATGGCTGTAGATGTGTGGTATTATTTCTGAGGACTCTGTTCTGTTCCATTGGTCTATATCTCTGTTTTGGCTCCAGTTCCATGCTGTTTTGGTTACTGTAGCTTTGTAGAATAGTTTGAAGTCAGGTTGCGTGATGCCTCCTGCTTTGTTCTTTTGACTTAGGATTGTCTTGGTAATGCGGGCTCTTTTTGGGTTCCATATGTACTTTAAAGCAGGTTTTTCGAATTTTGTGAAGAAACTCATTGGTAGCTTGATGGGGATGGCATTGAATCTGTAAATAACCCTGGGCAGTATGGCCATTTTCACGATATGGATTCTTCCTATCCATGAGCATGGTATGTTCTTCCATTTGCTAGTGTCCCCTTTTATTTCACTGAGCAATGGTTTGTAGTTCTCCATGAAGAGGTCTTTTACATCTCTTGTAAGTTGGATTCCTAGGTGTTTTATTCTCTTTGAAGCAATTGTGAATGGAAGTTCATTCCTGATTTATATCTCTGTTTGTCTGTTACTGGTGTATAAGAATGCTTGTGATTTTTGCACATTAATTTTGTATCCTGAGACTTTGCTGAAGTTGCTTATCAGCTTAAGAAGATTTTGGGCTGAGACAATGGGGTTTTCTAAATATACAATCATGTCATCTGCAAACAGGGACAATTTCACTTCTTCTTTTCCTAACCGGATACTCTTGATTTCTTTCTCTTGCCTGATTGACCTAGCCAGAACTTCCAACACTATGTTGAATAGGAGTGGTGAGAGAGGCCATCCCTGTCTTGTGCCAGTTTTCAAAGGGAATTTTTCCAGTTTATGCCCATTCAGTATGATATTGGCTGTGGGTTTGTCATAAATAGCTCTTACTATTTTGAGGTACGTTCCATCAATACCGAATTTATTGAGGGTTTTTAGCACGAAGGGCTGTTGAATTTTGTCAAAAACCTTTTCTGTGTCTATTGAGATAATCATGTGGTTCTTGTCTTTGTTTCTGTTTATATGCTGGATTACGTTTATTGATTTGGGAATGTTGAATCAGCCTTGCATTCCAGGGATGAAGCCCACTTGATCATGGTGGATAAGCTTTTTGATGTGCTGCTGAATCCGGTTTGCCAGCATCTTATTGTGGATTTTTTCATCGATGTTCAAAAGGGATATTGGTCTAAAATTTTCTTTTTTTGTTTTTTCTCTGCCAGGCTTTGGTATCAGGATGATGTTGGCCTCATAAAATGAGTTAGGGAGGATTCCCTGTTTTTCTATTGATTTCAATAGTTTCAGGAGGAATGCTACAAGCTCCTCCTTGTACCTCTGGTAGAATTTAGCTGTGAATCCATCTGGTTCTGGACTTTTTTTGGTGGGTAGGCTATTAATTATTGCCTCAATTTCAGAGCCTGCTATTGGTCTATTCAGGGATTCAACTTCTTCCTGGTTTACTTTTGAAAGAGTGTAAGTGTCCAGGAAATTATCCATTTCTGCTAGATCTTCTAGTTGATTTGCGTAGAGGTGTTTATAGTATTCTCTGATGGTAGTGTGTATATCTGTGGGGTCCGTGGTGATATCCCCTGTATCATTTTTTATTGCATCTATTCGATTCTTCTCCCTTTTCTTCTTTATTTATCTTGCTAGCGGTCTGTCAATTTTGTTGATCTTTTCAAAAAACCAACTCCTGGATTCATTGATTTTTTGAGGGTTTTTTGTGTCTCTCTCTCCTTCAGTTCTGCTCGGATCTTAGTAATTTCTTGCCTTCTGCTAGCTTTTGAATGTGTTTGCTCTTGCTTTTCCAGTTCTTTTAACTGTGATGTTAGAGTGTCAATTTTAGATCCTTCCTGCTTTCACTTCAGGGCCTTAATGCTATAAATTTCCCTCTGCACACTACTTTAAATGTGTCCCAGAGATTCTGGTATGTTGTATCTTTTTTCTCATTGGTTTCAAAGAACATCTTTATTTCTGCCTTCATTTCACTATGTACCCAGTAGTCATTCAGGAGCAGGTTGTTCAGTTTCCATGTAGTTGAGTGGTTTTGATTGAGTTTCTTATTCCTGAGTTCTAGTTTGATTGCACTGTGGTCTGAGAGACAGTTTGTTATAATTTCTGTTCTTTTACATTTGCTAAGGAGTGCTTTACTTCCAATTATGTGGTCAATTTTGGAATAAGTGCTATGTGGTGCAGAGAAAAATGTATATTCTGTTGACTTGGGGTGGAAAGTTCTATAGATGTCTATTAGGTCCGCTTGGTGCAGAGATGAGTTCAATTCCTGGATATCCTTGTTAACTTTTTTGTCTCGTTGATCTGTCTAATGTTGACAGTGGAGTGTTGAAGTCTCCCATTATTATTGTATGAGAGTCTAAGTCTCTTTGTAAGTCTCTAAGGACTTGCTTTATGAATTTGGGTGCTCCTGTATTAGATGCATACATATTTAGGATAGTTAGCTCTTCCTGTTGAATTGATCCCTTTACCACTATGTAATGGCCTTCTTTGTCTCTTTTGATCTTTGATGGTTTAAAGTCTATTTTATCAGAGACTAGGATTGCAACCCCTGCATTTTTTTGTTCTCCATTTGCTTGGTAGATCTTCCTCCGTCCCTTTATTTTGAGCCTATGTATGTCTCTGCATGTGAGATGGGTCTCCTGAATACAGCAGACTGATGGGTCTTGACTCTTTATCCAGTTTGCCAGTCTGTGTCTTTTAATTGGAGCATTTAGTCCATTTACATTTAAGGTTAATATTGTTATGTGTGAACTTGTTCCTGTCATTATGATATTAACTGGTTATTTTGCTGGTGAGATGATGCAGTTTCTTCCTAGCCTCCATGGTCTTTACATTTTGGCATGTTTTTGCAATGGCTCGTACTGGTTGTTCCTTTCCATGTTTAGGTCTTCCTTCAGGGTCTTTTGTAAGGCAGGCCTGGTGGTGACAAAATCTCTAAACCTTTTCTTATCTGTAAAGGATTTTATTTCTCCTTCACTTATGAAACTTCATTTGGCTGGATATGAAATTCTGGGTTTAAAATTCTTTTCTTTAAGAATATTGAATACTGGCCCCCACTCTCTTGTGGTTTGTAGAGTTTCTGCCGAGAGGTCTGCTGTTAGTCTGATTGGCTTCCCTTTGTGTGTAACCTGACCTTTCTCTCTGGCTGACCTTAAGATTTTTTCCTTCCTTTCAACTTTGGTGAATTTGGCAATTATGTGTCTTGAAGTTGCTCTTCTCGAGGATTATCTTTGTGGTGTTCTCTGTATTTCCT
>NW_022300753.1:0-5681 GCF_002776525.5 Piliocolobus tephrosceles
GAAATACAATTCAAGATATGAAAAAAGAGATAGATTTTTAAAAACCCATACAACTACTAGAATAAAAAATGTATTGGTGAAATAAAAAAAAATCCAGTTAAAAGCATCAATAGTAGGCTTGACCAAAGCAGAAGAAATTATTTCAGAGATGGAAAGTAGGTCTTTCAAATTAACCCAGTCAGACAAAAATAAAGGGGAAAAAAATGATTAAAGATTTCAAGAAATTTGGGACCATATAAAAAGCATGTAAAACTAGGAGTCATAGGTATTCCAGAGAGAGAAGAAAAAGTAAAACATATAGAAACATCTATAAATGAGACAAAGAAGGTAATTATATAATGATAAAGAAATTTATTTGAGAAGATATAACAATTCCAAATACATTTGCACCAAACATTGGAACACCTAGATTCATAAAACAAATATGACTACACCTAAAAAAGAGACAGATACTAATACAGTATTAGTAGGGGATTTAATTTCCCACTGACAGAACTAGACAGTTTATTGAAGTGGAAAATCAACAACAAAAAAAAAAATTCTGGAGTTAAGTTGAACTCTAGAGCAAATGGACCTAACAGATATTTACAGACTGTTCTACTCTACAACCTCAGAATACACATTCTTCTCATGTATGCATAAAACATTCTCAAAAATTTATCATATGCTAGGCCACAAGGAAAATCTCAATAAATGTAAAAAACATTGAAATCATATCAAATGCCTTCTTGAACCACAGTGAAATAAAAACACAGATCAACACCAAGAGGAATACTCAAAACTATACAAATACATGAAAATTAAATGATCTGATTCTGAATGACTGTTGGGTCAATGATGAAATTAAGATTGACACCAAAAAAATTGTAAATGAATAAAAATAAAGATATAGCTTTCAAAAATGTCTGAAAAACAACCAAATCATGCTAAGAGGGAAGGGAAATTTATAACATTAACTGCCTACATGAAAAAGATAGAAAGATCTCAAATAAGCAACTTAAGGTTATACCTCAAGAAACTTGAGAAAAAAGAACAAACCACACCCAAGGCTAGTAAAAGAAAAAACAATAATGATCAGAAAAGGGCTAAATGAATGAAATTCAGACCAAAAAAAGAAAAAGAAAGAATCAATGAAATGAGGTTGGTTGTTTGAAAAGATCAGCAAAATCAAGAGACCACTAGCTAGATTAACCAACAAAAAAAGAGAAGATTCAAACAAGTGCAAGCAGAAGTGATAAAGGTGTAATTACAACAGATACAACAGAAATACGAAAGATTATCAAAGACTACTCTGATCAAATGAGAAAATCCAGAAGAAATAGATGGATTTCTGGAAATATACAACCCCCTAATTTTCAACCAGGAGAAAATAGAAATTTTGAACAGGCCAATAATAAGTAATAAAATTGAATTACTAAGAAAAAAAAAAAAAACTCCCAGCAACAAAAAAGCCTAGGACCAGATGCGGTCGCAGCCAAACTCTATCAGATGTACAAGAAAGAACTGATGCCAATCTTACTGAAACTGTTCCAAAAAGGGAATCTTCTCTAATTTATCCTATGCAGCCAGCACTGCAATGATACCAAAGATAGATAAGGACACGACCAAAAACAACAACAAAAAAACTACAAACCAATATCTCTAATAAACATAGAAGCAAAAATCCTCAACAAAATGCTACCACACAAAATCCAACAGCATATCAAAGGCATAATACACCAAGATTGAGTGGGTTTTATTCCAGAGATGCAAGATTGATTCAACATACACAAATCAAAAAATAGGATTCACCACAGAAACAGAATTAAAAACAAAAACCCTGTGATCATATCAAAAGATTCAGAAAAAGGCATTCAACAAAATCCAGTATCTCTTCGTAATAAAGACCCTTACCAAACTAGGCATAGAAGGAACATACCTCAAAACAATAAATGCCATATATGACAAACCCAAGGCAATATCATTCAGAATGAAGAAAAGTTGAAAGCATTTTCCCTAAGAATAGGAACAAGGCAAGGACACCCACTATGACTACTCCTATTCAACATACTACTGGAAGTTCTAGCTAAAGCAATCAGGCAGAAGAAAGAAAGAAAGTAATCCAAATTGTAAAAGAGAAAGTCAAATTTTCTGGTTTTGTTTTTTATGATATGATCTTATACCTAGAAAACCCTAAAGATTCCCCCAAAAGACTCTTCGATTTGATAAATTTCTTCATGAAAGTTGCAGGATACAAAATTAATGTATAAAAATCAGTAGCATTTCTACATAACAATAATGACCAAACTGAGAACCAAATCAAGAACTCAATCCATTTCATAATAGCTACAAAAAGTAATAAAATACCTAGAAATACATTTAACCAAGGAGGTGAAAGATCTCTACAAAGAGAGCTACAAAACACTGAAGAAAAAAATAATAGATGGCACAAATACATTTTAAAATTCCCATGCTTATAGATGGGACAATCAATATCATTAAAATGACCACACTGCCCAAGCTATCTACAGATTCAATTAAATTATTATCAAACTACCAATGTCATTCTTCATACACTTAGAAAAAAAAAATCCTAAAATTCACATGTAACCAAAAAATGATCCTGAATACCCAAAGTAATGCTAAGCAAAGAGAATAAAATTGGAAAGATCACATTATATTGCAAGGCTGTAGTAACGAAAACAGCATGGTCATGTTATAGAAATAGACACATACCAAAAAATAAAGCCACATAGCTACAATCAACTGATCTCTGACAAAGTTGACAAAATTATATAAAGGGAAATCACATTCTATTCAATAAACGGTGCTGGGATAAATGGTGAACCATATATAGATTCATGAAACTGGCCTCTTACCTTCTATCACATACAAAAATTAACTCAAGGTGGATTAAAGACTGAAATGTAAGAACTGAAACTGTAAACATCTTAGAAGACAACCTAGGAAAAACTCTTCTAAAGATTGGTCTAGGCAAAGAATTTATGATGAGGTCCTCAAAATAAAGCACAACAAAAACCAAAATAGAGAAATGGGACTTAATAAAACTAAAAAGCTTCTGCAAAGCAAAAGAAATAATTCTCAGTAAACAACCTACAGAATGGGAGAAAAGATTTGCCAACCGTGTATCTGACAAACAGCTAATATTCAGACTCTACAAAGAACTCATACAACTCAACAAGAAAAACAAGAATAACCCCATTAAAAAGTAGGCATAGGGTATGAACAGACTTTTTTAAATAAAAGACATACAATTGGCAAACATATGAAAATGCTTAACGTAATTAAATATCAGATAAGTGAAAATTAAAGCCACAATGCCATACCATCTTATACTAGTCAGAATGGCTGTTATTAAACAGTCAAAAAATGGCCAAGTGCAGTGGTTCATGCTTGTAATGACAGCTTGAGAGGCTTGAGAGGCTGAGGTGAGTGGATCACTTGAGCCCAGGCATTCAAGATAAGCCTGGGCAACATAGTGAGACCTTGTCTCAACAAACAAGAAAAAAGGAAAAATAGCCAGGTGTGGTGGTGTGGGCCTGTAGTCCTTGCTACTCAGGAGGCAGAGCCAGGAGGATGCCTTGAGCCCAACAGGTTGGGGCTGCATTGACCTATGATCATGCCAAAAAGCAAGACGTTGGAAAAGATGTATTTGTTGGTGTGTAATTAGTATGAGCTCTATGGAAAACAGTATAATAATTTCTAGAAAACTAAAAGTGGAACTACCCTTCAATCCAGCAATTCCGCTACTGCATATGTATCCCCAAAAAAGAAAGAAATCATTATATTAAAAAGCCTTCTGCATTTGTTTGTTTATTGTAGCACAATTGAGAATAGCAAAGTTGTGAAATTAGCATAAGTGTTCATCAACACTTCATTGAATAAAACAATCTGGTAGATATATACCATGGAATACTATTCAGTTACAAAAGTGAATGAAATTATGACTTTTGTAGCAATGTGTATGGAACTGGAGGCCATTACCCTTAGTGAAATGACTCAGACACAGAAAATCAAGAACTGCATGTTCCCACTTATACATATGCACTAAACCATGGATATGGACTTACTGAGTGGAGTAATAGACATTGGAGGCCCCAAACGGTGAGAGCACAGAATGAGGGTGAAAGTGAAGTGCCGCCTATCGGGTACAATGTATCTTATTTGGGTAATGGTACACTAAAAGCCCAGATTTCACCTCTACACAATATGTCCATGCAACACAACTGCACCTGTCCCCTTAATTCCATCAAAAATCTAAAAAAAAAAAAAAAAAAAAAAAGTTTTAAATAAATACATTTTTAAATACCATACATCCTATAATTCAACAATGTATAGTCGATCATTGCCACTGTTATTTCTGTAAACCAATGAGAATTACTGATCAACAACTTTTGTAATCATGCCTTCTCTTCATTTGTACTTTTTTTTCCTTAAAATCTTGAGTTTCTTTTTTGTTCTACAGAGCATTCCCCAAGGCAACTTGAAAGTGTGTCTTGTGGCCGGGCACCGTGGCTCACGCCTGTAATCCCAGCACTTTAGGAGGCCAAGGCGGGCAGATTACGAGGTCAGGAGATCGAGACCATCCTGGCTAACACAGTAAAACCCCATCTCTACTAAAGAATACAAAAAATTAGCCGAGCGTGGTGGTGGCCAGCTACTCGGGAGGCTGAGGCAGGAGAATGGTGTGAACCCGGGAGCCGGAGGTTGCAGTGAGCTGAGATGGCGCCACTGCACTCCAGCTTGGGCGACAGAGCAAGACTCTGTCTCAAAAAACAAAACAAAACAAAACAAAACAAAACAAAACAAAACGAATGTGTGTCTTGTACTCCACTCTGCTTGATCTCTGCACTTAAATAAACTCTCTTTCAACTGGAAAAAAAATTAAGAGAAATGAATGAATGAATGAATGTAAAAACAATTTCAAAACAAACTGTATAGTGTACACAGAAGCCTAAAGCAAGACTATTAATATTTATCTTATAATTAGTTATTAAAGTCTCTTCTTGATTGTTTTCTTTTTCTGAATATAGGAGATCAAACTGAAACCAATAGGTATACAGACAACACTTGGCTATAAATCTATGAACTGAATGTTGACAAATTATACCTTTCTAAATGAGGAGAATCGTGCAGAACAAAAGGTCAATGTATAGCCTATATTAGATGGCCAATAAATATTTGTATTTAGTGGAAAATGAATAAAACTGTGTTTTACAAAAAGCATGGGATGTCCTACAAAATTAATGGAAGACCCTCCTTCCTTTTTTAAAATAAAACCAAGTTTTAAAAGGGAAGAAAATTCTAAGAAATTATGAAGATTGCACACGCTTGGTTCCCAGTTTATTGCTTTTCCTCCTTACATATCTTCCTCCTCTCTGTTTAATTCTCTTTCTCCTTCTCCTGCTCTCAGCAAATCAACAAATGTTTCTGCCCTCATTTTGTCTATATCTTGATTGTCAAAACCAGAACATATACCTATAAGGCAAGCACAATGGGTAGGAACACAATGTCCAATCTTGAGGAAATATCTTAATCTTTCCCAGTCTTATTTCTCTTACCTTGAAATGGTGGCATCAGCCAGGAGCTGTGGGTTACGCTGTGGTAACAAAAAAGTATCAGGGACTTAAGACAGCAACATACCATTCCATTATTGTGACTGCTATTTGTATAGATGCACT
>NW_022300756.1:0-5353 GCF_002776525.5 Piliocolobus tephrosceles
TTCATTTAAAGTCAGTTTAGTATGAAATTAGAATAGCAATACCTGCTTTTTTCACTTTTCCATTTGATTTGGTATATTTTTTTCATCACTTTACATTGAACCAATGGGTGTTCTTGCATTTGAGATGTGTCTGTTGAAGACAGCACACAGTACATCTTGCTTCTTTATCAGGCTTGCCACTCTGTTCCTTTTAATTGGAGCATGTAGCTCATTTACATTCAAAGTTCATATTGATATGTGTGAATTTGTTCTTGTCATTGAAATGTTAGCTGGTAATTATGCAGACTTGACTGTGTAGTTAGTTGCTTTATAATGTCAAATTTCTATGTACTTAAGTGTGTTTTTTATGGTGGCTGGAAATGGTGTTTCCTTTCCATATTTAGCACTCCCTTAAGGACCTCTTGTAAGACAGGTCTGGTGGCAATGAATTCCCTTAGCATTTGCTTGACTGAAAAGGATCTCAGTTTTCCTTTGCTCGTGAAGTTTAGTTTGGCTGGATATAAAATTCGTCACTGGCATTTATTTTCTTTAAGAATATCGAGCATAGGCCCCAGTCTCCTCTGGCTTTCAGGGTTTCTGCTGACAGGTCTGCTATTAGCCCAATGGGGTCCCCTTTCTAGGTGACTTGCTCCTTCTATTTTCCTTTACCATGTTTCTTTCATTTCAGTCTCAGAATCTGATGACTATGTGTCTTGTCTTAGAGATGATCGTCTTGCATAGCATCTCACAGAGGTTCTCTACATTTCCTGAATTTGAATGTCTGCCTCTCTAGTGAGGTTGGGGTAGTTTTCATGGATAGTATCCTCAAATATATGTTCTAAGTTGCTTGCTTTCTCTCCCTTTTTCAGGGATACCTATGAAGTCATATTTTTAATCTTTTTACGTAATCTCATATTTCCCATAAGTTCTATTTATTCATTGTTTAAAAAATGTTCTGAGTTATTTTTGAGAAACAGTTCTTGGGGTCTGAGATTCTCTCCATAGCCCAGTTGATTCTGCTGTTTAATACTTGGAATTGTATTATGGAATTCTTGAAGTAAGCTTTTCAGCTCTATTGGTAGTTAGGTGTTTTCTTAAAATTGACATTTTGTCTTTCAGCTCTTGAATTGTTTTACTGTATTCCGCAGATTGAGTTACAACTCTCTGCTCAATCTCGATGATCTTTGTTCATATCCATATTCTGAATTATACATCTGTCATTTTAGCCTGGTTAAGGACCACTGCTAGGGAAATAGTGTGGTTGTTTGGAGGTAAGACGACAGGCTGGCTTTTTTAGTTGACAAGGTTTTTGTACTGTTCCTCTCATGTGTAGGATCATGTTCCATTTTTGATATTGCTCTCCTGTGGATATTGTTTTTAGTTGTTATCTTCTTTGATGCTCTGAGGGGTTTGACTGTGGTATATATAAATGAGTTCAGTCAACTGACTTTGTTTCTGGAAGATTTTAGGGGGCCAAGGCTGAGCTTGGCACTCCTGGACTGTCTGCTCCAATTCTGAGTGGCTGGCACCAGACTGAGACCCTGGCTTTGGTCTCTGGCCCCTAGAGGTTAGAAACCTGCTGCACTGGAGGGGCTGAGGTGTTCCTGGTCTGCTTGCCATGAGACTCCAATGGGTGTTACCAGGCAAAGAGTTTCACTGGGGCAGTGGGATCTTGTACTTGCTCACACATGCCAGCAGCTACCGAAGCATAGGAAGTTGCATGTGCATTGGCTGGGGCAGGACACTGATGGCAGTGGGGCTGCAATTGTTCCTGAGTGTGCTTGCTCTACTGGCAATTGTAGCTTGGCAGGGGTGGAGCACTGGATAGGGAAGGGCTTCCGGCATTCATGTGCATGGTGGCACTAGCAATGGCAGTGCAGCTAGGTGCTGTGCATCAGCAAGAGGGCATGGGGACAGTGGGGTGTGCTTGTGCAGTGGCACCAGAGGGCTATGCACACACATGCATGCCAGTAGGGGAGGGGAGGAGAGGTCCACATGTACGTGCCCTGGCAAACCAGAGGCGGTGTGGCCATGGGTGAGTGCATGCAGGCAAAGGGGGGCGGGGCCTGGGGGTGCTGTACCAGGGGAAGGGTGCAGGGGAACTGGTGCATATCAGTGGGTCCAGTTGGCTGGAGAGCTCTGATAATCCGTTGCCATCTGCTGGTGAGAGACCTGTGATGAGGGCCCTCAGAAGGTACCCTGCTTGGGCATCTGAGGCTGTGCTACATGGCCATGGCCATGGCCATGGCCATGCTGGGGCCCTTGGCGAGGTCAGCAGATAGGGTGGTGCTCAGATTGAACTGACCCCATCTCATAGACAAGACCACCCTATTCTGTCTAGGTCTGATAGTCATCCCAAGGCTAAAGTCTCTTAAAGTAGCAATGGTAAGTCTTGGGAGATGGGTATCTCTGGCTGGCAATGCTCCACTGCAGACATTGCTGCCCCAAACCCTCTGGACTCTGCACAGGCTGGAGCACTGCTCCTACTGTCTCTCTAAGTAGCTCTCGCTACCAGCTCAAGTTTCTATGGTGTTCATGGGATCTGCTGATGCCAGGATTCTAGAGGTCCGTAGCAATAGTGGGATACTCCTCACTTATTCAACTTACCCCTTCCCCAGGAGTCTCTAGAGACCAGGAAGAAGTTCTTGTGCTCAGTAGTCCCCTGCAGAGTTCCCTGCTACCTCTCATTTCAGCTCAGCGTCTGCATCCTTAGTCTATCCACTCTCAATTTCTGTCCTCTAAAGGTCTGTTCAAAGTGTGCCAGTCTTCTCAATGTCCCAGTCTCTTGGTGGGAGATGTTCCTCTCTCAGTGGAAGATGTCAGCCATCTTGGGTCCTCTGCCCAGCTTTTTGTATTTTAACCATTAGGCTGAAGGTATTGGACTATGTCATTGAGGTTTAATTTTTGTTGCAGTGATGATTAATGATGTTGAGTACTTTAACCATTTCTACATACTCTTTGGTAAAGCGTATTTCAAGTCACTTGTCTATTTTAGTTTCTACTGCTAGTCTATTTATTATTGAATTTCATGAGTTGTTTATATATTCCATTTATGAGTTCTTAGATGTGTATTTACACATACATTTTCACAAACTTTGGCTAGTGTATTCATTTACTATGTAATCACTTTGGATGCGTAAAGGACTTTAATGACAGTAAAGTCTAATTTATTATTTTTATTAGTAATCTGAGCCCCTCCTAAAAACGTTTGCTTGACTTTAGGGTCCCAATCTTTCAAAGAATTTTCTTCCATAAATTTATTGTTTGAATTGTGAGTTTTATGTCTGCAGTATTATTTTAAGGTAAATGTTTATGTAGAGAGTACGTTGTTTTCACATCACTTCTAATATGACATTGGGAATACTGACTCTTTTTGTTTGGGGTTCCTGGGAATTCTAAACCACTGTGCCAACACCTAAGTTACACTTAAAAGGATATTTGCAATTTATCTTCCTATCTTCTGCTAAGGATGAAATCAGCCATGGATGTCATATCTCCTGAGAAAAATTTGCTATTTTATGGCTTTTATTTCATACTATCTTTTTTTGCCACCTCAGCTCTTTGATGGACATTAAAAAACAGACCAAGAAAAATATTATAATTTGTCAGTTTTGTATCCTGCTCTTTTTAGGATATAATTCGTTTTCTTACAACTTTCTACCCCCTAAGCACAAACTAAAATTCTATTTTCAGCTGTGTCCCCATCTACTCAACCTAGAATTCAGTTTCAGAGGTTGTCATGATAACCTTCTGCTTTAACTTTTTCTTGATATGTTTATGACATTTTCTGGCATTCAATGCATGCACAACTCAGTTAAATTTTTAAAAAGTAGTTATTTACACATGAATATCAATGAAACCTACAGTTTACAGAGTATAATAGACTGAGTTTCTCAGCAGAAAAATGGAAAGAACACTGGACACAGAGGCAGAGAGAAGTGGATTTAAATCTGGCTTTGACATTTATTATCTCTGTGATCTTGAGCACAACTCTTAACTTTGCTGTTTCTCAAAATTTCACCTACAAAGTAGAAAGTAAAATACCTACCCCAAAGAATTGATGAAATTAATTAAGGCAATATATTTAAGTAAGGAAGACTGTATGGCATACAGGTGACTAATATCTTTCCTTGAATCTGAATACAAACACAAATATCCATCACAGAGGAAATTATAATTCATGTAAAACTAAAAAATGGCATATCTTAGTCACGTCTGTGGACTGCATTGTGGCTACTTTTAGTATATTTAGTATACGGGTTTTAAATAGCAATTATCTACTAAACTTGACTGCAGAAAACTTTCATTGCAAAAAAGAATCTGTTTCTTTTTTGTCACTTTAATTAAAATTTGTCTTATATCTTCTTGTTTTTTTCAGGAGATACTGAGATTTTGAATTCTGTTTTATGTCTATAAAATGCACCTTTTATGATACTAAATTCCTATTTGTTGTATATATATATTTATATATATATTTATATATATATATATATTTTGCTTTCTTGTTTTAGAGGTGATTGTTTCTGTTATTTGAAATGTTTCATTTTCTAATTTTTCCATGCAGTAATTTTACTTACATATTACCAGTCATTATTTAGGTTTTTTTTTTTAATTATTATACTTTAAGTTCTAGGGTACACGTGCACAACATGCAGGTTTGTTACATGTGTATACATGTGCCATGTTGGTGTGCTGCACCCATTAACTTGTCATTTACAATAGGTATATCTCCTAATGTCATCCTTTCCCCCCTCCCCACAATAGGACCCAGTGTGTGATGTTCCCCTTCCTGTGTCCAAGTGATCTCATTGTTCAATTCCCACCTATGAGTGAGAACATGCAGTGTTTGGTTTTCTGTTCGTGCTATAGTTTGCTGAGAATGATGGTTTCCAGCTGCATTCATGTCCCTTTATAGGGACATCCTTTTTTATGGCTGCATAGTATTCCATGGTGTATATGTGACACATTTTCTTAATCCAGTCCGTCACTGATGGACATTTGGGTTGATTCCAAGTCTTCGCTATTGTGAATAGTGCCGCAAAACACATATGTGTGCATGTGTCTTTATAGCAGCATGACTTATAATTCTTTGGGTATATCCCCAGTAATGGGATGGCTGGGTGAAATGATGTACTTCTAGGTCTAGATCTTTGAGGAATCGATTTCTCAAGGATCTAGAACTGGATGTACCATATGACCCAGCCATCCCACTACTGGGTATATACCCAAAGGATTATAAATTATTCTTCTACAAAGACACATGCACACGTATGTTTATTGCGGCACTATTCACAATAGCAAAGACTTGGAATCAACCCAAATGTCCATCAGTGACAGACTGGATTAAGAAAATGTGGCACATATACACCATGGA
>NW_022300759.1:0-3072 GCF_002776525.5 Piliocolobus tephrosceles
TTGTGTGGTCTGCAAACAGCAGCATCAGCCTCACCTGGGGATTTATTGGAAATTCAGAATCTCAGACCCCACTGCAGATCCACTGAAATAGGATGTGTGTTTTACTAAGATATGTATGTACATAAATGAGAAGCTCTGGTTTGATATGCTGGGTCTCAGCCCTATGCACATGAGCGTCACTTGGTACAATATCAACACATACATGCTTGGTTCTTGCCCAAAAATATTTTACTTGGTCTAGGGTATGGCAAGGCATTGGTATTTATAAAACACGTCTCAGGTGATTCAAAAGAGCAACTGGGTATGTGAGCCCAAGAGCCAGAATACATCATTTCCCTCACTTACCTTAGATTAAAACAAATCTGACAACTTGATACAATTCTTAGGACCTCTTATAAAAATATTCAGTAGATCAAAGAGGAGCCATGCATATATAATTTTAATATGAATTCTAAGTCATTCTCATTGTAAATTTGGAAAATTATACTCCAGAATTGCGCTCAAATCCCTAAAATAAATGGTTTGTATATTTTGGTAACATTTTTATCTGTTGTACCATTTTAAAAGTGCTTAAATAACATATAGCATTTCATAATTTCATAATTTGGAGACTTATATTTTAAAATGTGTTTATACTATAAAACATATACATATAGATAGATAGATAGACAGATAGATAGATAGAAAGATAGATAGATAGATAGATGCTAGATAAAGAGACCTTCAAAGATAGGCATTATTTTAATAGAGCAATTATGTTTACCAGTTGGGAAATAATTCTAGTTCCGGCTTTCTCTTTAATTTAATTTCTGTTAACATGTATCAATGTTGACGACTCTGTTAACATCTTTGGATGTCAATTTTCTTCATTCATGTATAGAAAAAAGTGCATTAAATGACTGTGGCTTTAAAAAGTATTATCATTTAAGTAGAGGTGATGATGTGCAGCAGCCATGAGAAAGTTAACTGCCAACCTTGATTTTAACATCTGGTTCCTTCTGATATATTGCCCACTACTGTATTTATTGATAACAATTGTCATTTCCCAAGAGACCTCCAGCAAAATCTTTATTCAAGCAGAATTACACCATAGAAGAGACCATCGCCTTGACCAATTCTCAATAATATCTCAAAATGGGATAATTGGGAACTGGCCTTTACTGGATGTGTGGGCTGGACTGGGTGATTTTAAGATAAGACTTGTAAGGCAGGAAACTGGTTGAGGTTAAGAAGGCAGAGTATATTGACCTAGTAACTTTGAATGAATGGTTGCAATGAAGTGAAGTGAGGTTCCTGCAAGTGATTCTTGATGAGGAAAACTATTCATTTTGATAAGGAAGCTGTTTAGTTGGTTCACAAGAACAAGAACTTCTTGGAACAAGCAGCTAAATTATTTTTGCCTGGTCCAGATTATTTTATCACAAAAGCATGAAAATATGCTGCCTCCTAGAATTAGTTAGCATGATAACAGAAAAGATGTTGACTTCATTTCTCCATACTTAATGAAAATATGTTTACAGGGTTTCTGTGTTGTTATAATAATCACTTGCATATTCCAAAACAGTTTGGAGTTCATCTCAGCCCCTTTCCTCATTAGTATTCATTAGTTGGGCCAGCACATCCCTTCTCGGACCCCTTGGACTTCTGTATCCAGATAACCCCTAAATTCAGGATCCTTTGCCTTCATTCACTAGGAGGATAATCATCAGATTTTTTCACTATTGTTTTCAGGATTAGGGACTACCACAGGTCATTTGCAAAGGACAATATTAAATCTCCACTGCTATCTACCCATTCAACATGGGTCACAATCAGTACTAACCTAATACACTGTCAGCCACAGGGGCTCACTCCCTCAGGTATCTACGGATCTGATCTCAGGAATTCTTTGTTCATTGTCCTTTGTACAGAGTACAGAGGCTGTCCACTGTGAAGTCGCCTGGTGTAGCACGAACTTTTATTTTGGAAAATAAAAATTCAAAAGTATTTCCAATAAAGACAACTGCTGGGATAGAAAATGGAAAGCGAGCATGTCAGCAAGCACTCCAAGTTAAGAAAAAGGTCAGAATAGCATGGGGCAGTTAAGAGCACAGACTAGGCATATGTAAGGGGAATGGGAAGTGGAACTAACAAATACGAAGCAAAAGCTATGATTCCAGAAATATGATGAATTATCTCTATTCAAACTTCATTCAGTGACGCTGTGAGATACATATCATTATCTCCATTTCATACAAGTGGGGAAACCTGAGATCAAAGGAGATAACAGTCTTGTCCCAAGTCAGCAGTAATCTAGGACAGACCAGTGTGCGAGTGTAACTCCAATGCTACTCCTTCCTTCCTGTTATCCTGTCTCTTCGTGTAACAGGGTTTGAGTGCTGTGGTGGATTCAGCGGACCAGTCCTCTTTGCAGGGAAATAAGAGGATTCAACTAGCTTTAATATTTTTCTCAGAGAAGCCTGAAACTTCATCTGTAACAAGACTTCATTTTTCTTGGAAACAGTCTCATTCTACAGGTCTCCATGTGGCTTGGATAACACTGGAGTCGCAACAGTTCCATAAGGGTTCCACCATATTAATACTGCAATTATAGCAGCAGAGACCACATGACCACCCTGGTCCAGTGATAATCTTGACTAGGACTTCTGCCAACATAATTAGAAAAAAAAAAAAAAAAGATGTTTTATTTCCATTAGTGTTTTTAGAGTAGGATGTTAATGTGGAACTGATAGATGCTAACTGGTAGAGAGTATCTGTCTGAGAAAAAGCTTTTAAAAAAGTAAGCAGAAATAAGAAATAAAGAGTACATTTATCATTATTGGATACCTTGGGTTCTTTGTTTGCTTGTTTGCTTTAAGAAAGAGTCTCAACTCCTAAGCCCAGTGATCTACACTTACTGCAGCCTCAACTTCTTGGGCTCAGGTGATCGTCCCACCTCATCCTCCTGAGTAGCTAGGATTTCAGGGGCTCACCACCTCGCCCAGCTAAGTTTGTATTTCTTTTTCTGTTTTAAATTTTTGTAGACATATATGTGGTTTTGCCATGTTTCCCAGGCTGGTCTCTAAACTCTTG
>NW_022300764.1:0-10278 GCF_002776525.5 Piliocolobus tephrosceles
AAAAGACACAGACTGGCAAACTGGATAAAGAGTCAAGACCCATCAGAATGCTGTATTCAGGAGACCCACTTCACATGCAGAGACATACATGGGCTCAAAATAAAGGGATGGAGGAAGATCTACCAAGCAAATGGAGACCAAAAAAAAAAAAAGCAGGGGTTGCAATCCTAGTCTCTGATAAAACAGACTTTAAACCATCAAAGATCAAAAGAGACAAAGAAGGCCATTACATAATGGTAAAGGGATCAATTCAACAGGAAGAGCTAACTATCCTAAATATATATGCACCCAATACAGGAGCACCCAGATTCATAAAGCAAGTCCTTAGAGACTTACAAAGAGACTTAGACTCCCAACAATAATAATGGGAAACTTCAACACTCCACTGTCAACATTAGACAGATCAACGAGACAGAAAGTTAACAAAGATATCCAGGAATTGAACTCATCTCTGCACCAAGCAGACCTAATAGACACCTATAGAACACTCCACCCCAAGTCAACAGAATATACATTCTTCTCAGCACCACATCACACTTATTCCAAAAATGACCACATAATTGGAAGTAAAGCACTCCTCAGCAAATGTAAAAGAACAGAAATTATAACAAACTGTGTGTCAGACCACAGTACAATCAAACTAGAACTCAGGACAAGAAACTCAATGAAAACCACTCAACTACATGGAAACTGAATAACCTGCTCCTGAATGACTACTGGGTACATAACGAAAAGAAAGCAGAAATAAAGATGTTCTTTGAAACCAATGAGAACAAAGATACAACATACCAGAATCTCTGGGACACATTTCAAGCAGTGTGTAGAGGGAAATTTATAGCACTAAGTGCCCACAAGAGAAAGCAGGAAAGATCTAAAATTGACACTCTAACATCACAATTAAAAGAACTACAGAGGCAAGAGCAAACACATTCCAAAGCTAGCAGAAGGCAAGAAATAACTAAGATCAGAGCAGAACTGAAGGAGATAGAGACACGAAAAACCCTCCAAAAAATCAATGAATCCAGGAGTTGGTTTTTTGAAAAGATCAACAAAATTGACAGACCGCTAGCAAGGCTAATAAAGAAGAAAAGAGAGGGGAATCAAAAAGACACAATAAAAAATGATAATGGGGATATCACCACCAACCCCACAGCAATACAAACTACCATCAGAGAATACTATAAACACCTCTACGCAAATCAACTAGAAAATCTAGAAGAAATGGATAATTTCCTGGACACTTACACTCTCCCAAGACTAAACCAGAAGAAGTTGAATCCCTGAATAGACCAATAGCAGGCTCTGAAATTGAGGCAACAATTAATAGCCTACCCACCAAAAAAACCCCAGGACCAGATGGATTCATAGCTGAATTCTACCAGAGGTACAAGGAGGAGCTGGTACCATTCCTTCTGAAACTATTCCAATCAATAGAAAAAGAAGGAATCCTCCCTAACTCATTTTATGAGGCCAACATCATCCTGATACCAAAGCCGGGCAGAGACACAACAAAAAAAGAGAATTTTAGACCAATCTCCCTGGTGAACATCGATGCAAAAATCCTCAGTAAAATACTGGCAAACCGAATTCAGCAGCACATCAAAAAGCTTATCCACCATGATCAAGTGGGCTTCATCCCTGGGATGCAAGGCTGGTTCAACATTCGCAAATCAATCAACGTAATCCAGCATATCAACAGAACCAAAGACAAGAACCACATGATTATCTCAATAGATGCAGAAAAGGCTTTTGACAAAATTCAACAGTCTTTCATGCTAAAAACGCTCAATAAATTCGGTATTGATGGAACGTACCTCAAAATAATAAGAGCTATTTATGACAAACCCGCAGCCAATATCATACTGAATGGGCAAAAACTGGAAAAATTCCCTTTGAAAACTGGCACAAGACAGGGATGCCCTCTCTCACCACTCCTATTTAACATAGTGTTGGAAGTTCTGGCTAGGGCAATCAGTCAAGAGAAAGAAATCAAGTGTATTCAGTTAGGAAAAGAAGAAGTCAAATTGTCCCTGTTTGCAGATGACATGATTGTATATTTAGAAAACCCCATCGTCTCAGCCCAAAATCTTCTTAAGCTGATAAGCAACTTCAACAAAGTGTCAGGTTACAAAATTAATGTGCAAAAATCACAAGCATTCTTATACACCAGTAACAGACAAGCAGAGAGCCAAATCAGGAATGAACTTCCATTCACAATTGCTTCAAAGAGAATAAAATATCTAGGAATCCAACTTACAGGGGATGTAAAGGACCTCTTCAAGGAGAACTACAAACCACTGCTCAGTGAAATCAAAGAGGACACAAACAAATGGAAGAACATACCATGCTCATGGATAGGAAGAATCAATATCGTGAAAATGGCTATACTTCCCAAGGTTATTAATAGATTCAATGCCATCCCCATCAAGCTACCAATGAGTTTCTTCACCGAATTGGAAAAAACTGCTTTAAAGTTCATATGGAACCAAAAAAGAGCCCGCATTGCCAAGACAATCCTATGTCAAAAGGACAAAGCTGGAGACGTCACGCTACCTGACTTCAAACGATACTACAAGGCTACAGTAACCAAAATAGCATGGTAGTGGTACCAAAACAGAGATATAGACCAATGGAACAGAGCAGAGTCCTCAGAAATATACCACGCATCTACAGCCATCTGATCTTTGACAAACCTGACAAAAACAAGAAATGGGGAAAGGATTCCCTATTTAATAAATGATGCTGGGAAAATTGGCTAGCCATAAGTAGAAAGCTGAAACTGGATCCTTTCCTTACTCCTTATACGAAGATTAATTCAACATGGATTAGAGACTTAAATGTTAGACCTATTACCATAAAAAACCCAGAAGAAAATCTAGGTAGTAGCATTCAGGACATAGGCATGGGCAAGGACTTCATGTCTAAAACACCAAAAGCAACGGCAGCAAAAGCCAAAGTTGACAAATGGGATCTAATTAAACTAAAGAGCTTCTGCACAGCAAAAGAAACTACCATCAGAGTGAATGGGCAACCTACAGAATGGGAGAAAACTTTTGAAATCTACTCATCTGACAAAGGGCTAATTTCCAGAATCTACAAAGAACTCAAACAAATATACAAGAAAAAAACAAACAACCCCATCCAAAAGTGGGCAAAGGATATGAACAGACATTTCTCAAAAGAAGACATTCATACAGCCAACAGACACATGAAAAAATGCTCATCATCACTCGCCATCAGAGAAATGCAAATCAAAACCACAATGAGATACCATCTCACACCAGTTAGAATGGCAATCATTCAAAAATCAGGAAACAACAGGTGTTGGAGAGGATGTGGAGAAATAGGAACACTTTTACACTGTTGGTGGGATTGTAAACTAGTTCAACCATTATGGAAAAAGTATGGCAATTCCTCAAGGATCTAGAACTAGATGTACCATATGACCCAGCCATCCCACTACTGGGTATATACCCAAAGGATTATAAATTATGCTCCTACAAAGACACATGCACACGTATGTTTACTGCAGCACTATTCACAATAGCAAAGACTTGGAATCAACCCAAATGTCCATCAGTGACAGACTGGATTAAGAAAATGTGGGACATATACACCATGGAATACTATGCAGCCATAAAAAAAGGATGAGTTTGCGTCCTTTGTAGGGACATGGATGCAGCTGGAAACCATCATTCTTAGCAAACTATCACAAGAAGAGAAAACCAAACACCGCATGTTCTCACTCATAGGTGGGAACTGAACAATGAGTTCACTTGGACTCGGGAAGGGGAACATCACACACTGGGGCCTATCATGGGGAAGGGGGAGGGGGGAGGGATTACATTGGGGAGTTATACCTGATACAAATGATGAATTGATGCGTGCTGACGAGTTGATGGGTGCAGCACACCAACATGGCACAGGTATACATATGTAACAAACCTGTACATTATGCATATGTACCCCAGAACTTAAAGTATAATAAAAATAATAATAATAATATTACCTTTAAAAAAAAAGAAAAGAATTTTGTACCTTTGTGAGATGAATTCAAAAATCACAAAGTAGTTTTTCAGAAAGCTTCTTTGTTGTTTTTGTCTGAGGATATTTCTTTTGTCAGTATAAGCTTCAATGCGTTCTGAACTATCCCATTGCAGATTCCCAGACAACAGTGTTGGTAAACTGCTCAATGAAAAGAGCAGTGTAACACTGTGAGATGAACTCACACATCACAAAGCAGTTTTTCAGAGAGCTTCTTTCTAGTTATTATATGTGGATATTTCCTTTCAAACCATAGGCTTCAATGTGCTCCAAAATATTCCTTCTCAGACACCACAAAACTGTGATGCCAAAGTGCTCCCTCAACAGAAACTTTTAACTCTATGAGATAAATGCACAAATCACAAGCGATTTCCTCTGAAAGATTCTCTCCAGTTTTTACCTGGAGAATTTTCTTTTTTCACCTTAGGCCTCTATGTGCTCCCAAATATCCCATTAGAGATTCCTCAAAAACAGTGTTACCAAATAGCTCAATGAGAAGAAAGATTTAACTCTGTGAGATGAATGCACCCAACTCAAAACAGTCTGTCAGAATGCTTTTTTTCTAGTTTTTATCTGAGGGTATTTCCTTTTTCACCATAGGCTTCTCTGTGCTCTGAATATCCCTTTGTAGATTCCACAAAATCAGAGTTAACAAACTGCTCAATGAAAAGAATGGTTTACCTCTGGGAGAATAATTCATAAATCACAAAGAAATTTCTCAGAAAACTCCTTTCTAGCTTTCATCTGTGCAGCATATTTACTTTTCCACCATCAGCCTTAATGCATTCCCAAATATCCCTTCTCAGAAACCACAAAACCAGTGATGCCAGACTTCTCAATCAACAAAATGGTTTATCTCTCTGAGATGAACACACACATCACAACTCAGTTTCTCATAAACCTTCTCACCAGTTTTTTTCTGAAGATATTTCCTTTTTCAACATCAGCCTCTGTGAGCTCCCGAAAATGCCTTTGCAGATTCACACAAAACAGTGCTACCAAACTTCTCAATGAAAAGAAATGTGTAACTCTGTCAGATGAATTCACCCATCACAAAACAGTTTCTCATAAAGCTTCTTTCTAGTTTTAATCTGAGATGTTTCTTTTTTCACCATAGGCCTCAAGGCGCTCCCAAATACCCCTTTGCAAATTCTAGGAAAACAGTTTTAGCAAACTGCTCCATGAAAAAAAGGTGTAACTCAGTGTGATGAACTCATACATCACAAAGTACTTTCTCAGAAAACTTCTCTCTAGTTTTTATCTGAGTATATTTCCTTAATCACAAAAGCTTCAATGCGATCCAAAATATCCCTTCTTAGATTCCCCAAAAACAGCGCTACCAAACTGGCCATTGGTCTCTATGCACTCCCGAATATCCCTTTGCAGTTCCCAGAAAAACGGTGTTACCAAACTGCTCAATGAAAAGAAAGGTGTAATTCGGTGAAATAAATTCACCCATCACATGGCAGTTTTTCAAAAAGTTTCTGTCTAGTTTTTATATGCAAATGTTTCCTTTTCAACCATAGGCATCAATGTGCTCCCAAATATCCCTTCTCAGACACCACAAAAACAGTGGTGCCAAAGTGCTCCCTCAACAGAAACGTTTAACTCCATGAAATGAATAGAATTATCACAAAGGAGTTTCTCAGAAAGCTTCTCAAGGCCTCAAGGCACTCCAAAATATCCCTTTGTAAATTCCAGTAAAGCAGTTTTAGCAAACTGCTCCATGAAAAGAAAGGTGTAAACCTGTGAGTTGAATTCACACATCTCAAAGAACTTTCTCAGAAAGCTTCTTTCTAGCTTTTATCTGAGGATATTTCCTTTGTCACCATAGGCTTCAATGTGATCCAAAATATCCCTTCTCAGAGTCCCCAAAAACAGTGCAACCAAACTGTTCCATGAAAAGCATCGTGTAACTCTGTGAGATGAATTCACAAATCACAAAGCAGCTTCTCAGAAAGCTTCTTTCTAGTTTTTGTCTGAGGATATTTCGTTTGTCACCCTAATATTCAATGCTCTCCAAAAAATCCCATTGCAGATTACAAGAAAACAATGTTAGCAAACTGCTCAATGAAAAGAACAGTGTAATTATGTGAGTTGAATTCACAAATCACAAAGCAGTTTCTCTGCAAGCTTCTTTTTCGTCTTTCTATGAGGATATTTCCTTTGTCACCACAAGCTTCAATATGCTCTGAAAAATTAGATTGCAGATTCCAAAAAAACAGAGTAAGCAAACTGCTCAATGCAAATAATAGTGTAAGTCTGTAAGATGATTTCACGCATCACAAAGCAGTTTCTCAGAACACTACTTTCAAGTTTTTATCTGAGGATACTCCCTTTTTCAAAATTGACCTGAAGGCGCTCCAAAATATCCCTTTGCATATTCCCAGAAAATAGTGTTAGCAAACTGCTCCATGAAAAGGAAACTATAACTCTCTGAGATGAATTCACACATCACAAAGAACTTTCTCAGAAAGCTTATTTCTAATTTTTATCTGAAGATACTTCCTTCATCACCATAGGCCTCAATGCGATACAAAATATCCCTTCTCAGAATCCCCAAAAGTAGTGCTACCAAACTGCTCCATGAAAAGAATCGTGTAACTCTGTGAGATGAATTCATAAATCACAAAGCAGTTTTTATTTTTCACCATAAGCCTCAATGAGCTCACAAATATCCCTCTGCAGACTCCACAAAAACAGTGTCTCCTAACTGCTCCATGATAACAACAGTGTAAATTTGCAGGATGAATTAACACATCACAATACGGTTTCTCAGAAAGCTTCACTTTGGTTTCTTGTCTGACGATATTTCCTTTGACACCATAGGCTTCAATGTGCTCCCAAATATCTTATTGCAGATTCCACGAGAGAAGTTTTAGCAACGTGATCCAAGAAAAGAATCGTGGAACTCTGTGAGATGAATTCACACATCACAAAGAAGTTTCTTAGAAAGCTTCATTCTAGTTTTTATCTGAGTATATTTGCTTTGTCAACCAAGGGTTCAAGGCAATCCAAAGTATCCATTCTCGGATACCACAAAAACAGTGCTACCAACCTGCTCCATGAAAAGAATGGTGTAACACTGTGAAATAAATTTACACATCTGAAAGCTGTTTCTCAGGAAGATTATTTCTAGTTTTCATCTGAAGATATTTCCATTTTCACCATATTCCTCAATGCGCTCCTGAATATCCAATTGCAGATTAAATGAAAAAAGTGTTAACAAATTTTTCATTGAAAAAAACAGTGTAACTCTGTGAGATGAATTCACACATCACAAAGCAGTTTCACAGTAAGCTTCTTTTTGTTTTTTACCTGAGGATATTTCCTTTGTCAATATAGATTTCAATGATGGAGTCTTCAATGATTAAAACAGTGATGCCAAAGTGCTCCCTCAACAGAAACTTTTAGATCTATGTGATGAATGCACACATCACAAGGGAGATTCTCTGAAAGCTTCTCTCCTGTTTGTACCTGAAGATATTTCCTTTTTCGCCATTGGACTCTATGCGCTCGCAAATATCCCTTTGCAGATTCCATAAAAACAACATTACCAAACTACTCCATGAAAAGAACGAGCTAACTCAGTGAGATGAATTCACTCACCATGAAGAAGTTTCTCAGAATCTTATCTGAGAACATTTCCTTTGTCACCATAGGCTTCAATGCACTCTGAAATATCAGATTGCAGATTTTAAGAAAACAGTATAAGCAAACTGCTCAATGCAAAAAACAGTGTAACTCTGTGAGATGAATTCATCCATTACAAAGGAGTTTATCAGAAAGCTTCTTTCTAATTTTTATCTGGGGATATTTCCTTTTCCCATTGAGGCCTCCAGGAGCTCCTAAATATCCCTTGCAGATTCCAGGAAAACACTGTTAGAAAACTTGTCCATGAATAAAAAGGTGTAACTCTGTGAGATGAATTCACACAACACGAAGAAGATTCTTAGAAAGCGTCCTTTTAGTTTTTAACTGAGGATATTTCCTTGGCCACCAAAGGTTTCATTGCTATCCAAAGTATCCCTTCTCAGATTCCCCCAAAATAGTGCTACTAAACTGCTCCATGAAAAGAAAGGTGTAACTGTGACATCAATTCACAAAGAACAAAGGAATTTCTCAGAAATCTTCTTTTTAGCTTTTATCTGAAGATATTTCCTTTGTCACAATAGGCTTCAATGCGATCCAAAATATCCCTAATCAGATTCCCCAAAAACAGTGCTACCAAACTGCTCCATGAAAATAATTGTATAACTGTATTAGATGAATACACAAATCACAAAGCAGTTTCTCAGAAAGCTTCTTTCAAGTTTTTATCTGAGGATATTTCCTTTGTCAACATAGACTTCAATACAACCCAAAATATCCCTTCTCAGATTCCCCAAAAGCAGTGCTACCAAACTGTTCCATGAAAAGAATGGTGTGACTCTATGAGATGAATTCACATATCATAAAGAGGTTTCTCAGAAACTTCTTTCTAGTTTTTATCTGAAGATATTTCCTTCTTCACCATAGGCCTCAATGCACTCCCAAATATCCATTTGCAAATTCCATGAAAACGGTGGTAGAAAACTCCTCCATGAAAAAAATCGTGTAACACTGTGAAGTAAATTCATGTTTCACAAAGAAGTTTCTCGAAAGCTTCTTTTGAATTTTTATCTGAGGATATTTCCTTTGTCATTATAGGCTTCAATGTGATAAAATATATCCATTCTCAGATTCTCCCAAAACAGTGTTACCCAACAATTCCAAGAAAAGAAAGGGTAACTCTGTGATGGGAATTTACACATCACAAAGAACTTTCTCAGGAAGCAACTTTCTAGTTTCTTTCTGATGATATTTCCTTTGTCACCATATGCTTCAACACATTTCAAAGTATCCCTTCTCAGATTCCCCAAAAATAGTGCTACCAAACTGCTCCATGAATAGTATTGTGTAACTCTGTAAGATGAATTCACAAATCACAAAGCAGTTTCTCAGAAAGCTTCCTTCTATTTTTTGTCTGAGGATAATTACTTTGTCACCCTAAGCTTCAAGGCACTCCAAAATATCACATTGCAGATTCCAAGAAAACAGTGTAAGCAAACTGGTCAATGAAAACGACAATGTAATTCTGTGAGATGAATTCACACATCACAAGGCAGTTCCTCAGAAAAATTGTTTCCAGTTTTTATCGGAGGAAATTTCCTTTTTCACCACAGGACTTAATGTCTTCCCAAATATGCCTTTGCAGACTCCACGAAGAGTTTTAGCAAACTGCTACATGAAAAGAAAGGTGTAACACTGTGAGATGAATTTACACATCAAAAAGAAGTTTCTCAGAAAGCTTCTTTCTAGTTTTTATCTGAGGATATTTCCTTTGTCACCATAGGTTTCAATGCTATTGAATATCCCTTCTCAGATTCCCCAAAAATACTGCTATCATATTGATCCATGAAATGTATGGTGTATCTCAGTGAGAGGAATTCACAAATCACAAAGCAGTTTCTAAGAAAAATTCTTTCTAGTTTTTTTCTGAGCTTGTCACCATAAGATTCGATGAACTCTGAAGTGTCCCATTGCAGATTCCAAGAAAACAGTGTTACCAAATTGATCCATGAACAGGAAGGTGTAACTCTGTGATATGAATTTGTACACCACAGAGCAGCTTCTCAGAAAGCTTCTTTCTAGCTTTTGTCTCAGTATATTCCCTTTTTCACTTTAAGCCTCCCTATACTACCACATATTCTTTTGCAGATTCCACAAAAACAGTGTTAGAAACTCCTCCATGAAAAGAAAGGTTAAACTCTGTGATATGAATTCACACATTCCAAAAAACTGTCTCAGAAAGCTACTTTCAATTTTTTTCTTTTATTTTTTTTTTGACACGGAGTCTCGCTCTGTCACGCAGGCTGGAGTGCAGTGGCGCGATCTCCACTTACTGCATGCTCTGCCTCCCGGGTTCATGCCATTCTTCTGCTCAGCCTCCTGAGAAGCTGGGACTACAGGCGCCCGCCACCACACCTGGCTGGTCTTGATCTCCTGACCTCGTGACCTCCCTACCTCAGCCTCCCAAAGTGCTGGGATTACTCTCTAGTTTTTATCTGAGGATATTTCCTTTGTCACCATGGGCTACAATGCATCCAAAATTTCCTTCTCAGATTCCCCAAAAACAGTGCTATCATCTGTTACATAAAAAGGATCAGGTAACTCTGTGAGATAATTAACACATCAGAAATCATTTTCGCAGAA
>NW_022300766.1:0-2441 GCF_002776525.5 Piliocolobus tephrosceles
CTTAATTCTCTGTGTGCTGCCTATTTAATCCCTCCCTTCTCTCTAACTCTAGTCTTTTACTGTCTCCAGTGTTTTGCCCTTTCCAGAATGTCATATATTTGGAATCATGTAGTATATAAGCCTTCGAGATTGAGTTCTTTCACTTAGTAATATGCATTAAAGTTTTCTCCACATCTTTTCATGGTTTGGTAGCTATTTATTTTCACCGATGAATAATATTCCATATAATCCTGGATGTACCACAGTTTATCCATTTATTTATTGAAGAATATCCTGGTTGATTACATGTTTTTATAGTTACGAATACATTACGAATATAGCTGCTATAAACATCCATGTGCAAGTTCTTGTGGGGAAATAAGTTTTCAATTCATTTGGGTGTATAACAAGGAGTGATAGTGCTGTATCATAGAGTGTATGTTTTGTAAGAAACCACCAAACTGTCTTCCAAAGTGGTTATATCATTTTGCAATTTCATCAGAAATGAATGAGAGTATCTGTTATTCCACTTCCTCACCAGCATTTGGTGTTGTCAGTGTTGTAAATTTTTGCCATTCCACTAGATGTGTAGTGGTATCGCGTTATTTCAGTTTGCATTTCTTTGATTACATATGATATTGAAAATTATTTAATGTGCTTATTTGCCATCGCTTTATGTTCTTTGGTGTCTATTAAGGTTTGACGTCCATTTTTTTTTTTTTTAATTCAGTTAGTTGGTTTTCTTATTGTGGAGTTCTAGGAGTTCTTCATACGTTTTGGATAACAGTCTGCTATGGTTTGACGTGGTGTCACCTCTGAAATTTATGTTTAATCTTAGTCCTCATTTTTCTTATATTAAGAATTGGGGCCTTTTGGAATAGATTAATAGTTTTATAATAAAAGCTTCAGAGAGCATTCATCCTCTCTTGCCCTTCCATATCTTCCATCATATGAAGACATAGCATTCGTCCCTTCTGAAGGATGCAACAGAGTTGTACTGTGATAAATAAATATCTGTTGTTTATAAATTACTAAAACTGTGGTATCTTGTTATAGTGGTACAAATAGACTAAGACACAGTCCTTTATCACATATGTATTTTGAAAATATGTCCCCTAGTCTAAATCTCATTTTTTTCTTTTTCTTGACAGAGTTTTATACAGAGCAGATTGTCTAAAAAATTTAATAATGTCCAGTTGAACAGTTCTTTCTTTCCTGGGTCAAGTTTTGGTGACATATCTGAAAAGTTATCACCAAATGAAGTCATCCAGATTTTCTCCTATGTTATCTTCTAGAAATTTTAGAGTTTTGTGTTTTACATTTAGGTCTGTGGGATATTTTGAGCCAATTTGTATGAAGGATGTTAGATCTGTGTAGAGATATTATTATTATTATTATTATTATTATTATTATTATTATTATTTTATGTGGATATTTGATTCTTCCAATAAGATTTGTTGAAATGACTATCTTTTCACCATTGTACAGCCTTTGCTCCTTTGTCAAAGATTAGTTGATTTCATTTATATGCTTCTCTTTCTAGACCCTTTATTCTGCTTTTTTAAAAATCATTTTGCTAGAAGCATACTGTTTTGAATACTGTAGCATTATAGTAAGTCTTGAATTTGGGTAGTATTAATCCTCCAACTTGGTTCTTCTCCTTCATTATTATGTTGGCTAATCTGGGTCTTTTGTACTTTGTAAAGTAAAGTAAATTGCTAGGATTTTGATTGGTATGGCAGTGAATCCACAGAACAAGCTGGGAGGAAGGGACATCTTGACAATATTGAGCCTTCCTATTAATGAAAATGAAATATGTCCTTATTTGTATAATTCTCCTTTGATTCTTTTCATTAAAGTTTCTTCATTTTTCTTGTACAGATGTTGTACATATTTTGTTTGACTACATATAAATATTTCATTTTTTAGGGTACTAATGTGAGTTGTATTGCATTGTTAATTTCAAATGCCATGTGCTGATGGATTTTTGTATATTATTCCTTGCATGCATCTCTCAACTTTGATGTAATAGCTTACCAGTTCCAGGAGGTTTTTTGTTGTTGCAGTTTTGTTGTTGTTGTTTGTTTGTTTTTGGAGACAGACCCTGTCTCACTCTGTTGCCCAGGCTGGAATGCAGTTAGTGGATTCATTGATTTTTCTCCACTGACTTTCTATTTTAATTTCATTTATTTCTGCTCTAATTTATATTACTTATTTTCTTCTGCTTAATTTGTATTTAATTATTTAATTTGTTCTTCTTTTTCTAGTTTCCTAAAGTTAAAGCTTAGATAATTGATTTTAGATTGTTTTGTTTATGATATATGCAGTAAATGCTATAATTTCCCTCTAAATACAGTTTTTACTGTATCTGAAAAATTTTGATAAGTTGTATTTTCATTTTGATTTAGTTTAAGATATATTAAATTTTCTTTCTTTTTTTTTTTTTTTTTTTTTTTTTTTTT
>NW_022300766.1:2541-11266 GCF_002776525.5 Piliocolobus tephrosceles
TTTTTTTTTTTTTTTTTTTGTTGAGACGGAGTCTCGCTCTGTCACCCAGCCTGGAGTGCAGTGGCCGGATCTCAGCTCACTGCAAGCTCCGCCTCCCGGGTTCCCGCCATTCTCCTGCCTCGGCCTCCTGAGTAGCTGGGACTACAGGAGCCCGCCACCTCGCCCGGCTAGATTTTTGTATTTTTTTTTTAGTAGAGACGGTGTTTCACTGTGTTAGCCAGGATGGTCTCGATCTCCTGACCTCATGATCCGCCCGTCTCGGCCTCCCAAAATGCTGGGATTACAGGTTTGAGCCACCGCGCCCGTCCACGATATATTAAATTTTCAATTGAGATTTTTCTTTAACCCATGTGTTATTTAGAGGTATGTTGTATAAGCTCCATGTATGTTGGGATTTACTGCCTTTCTGCTATTAATTTCTAGTTTAATTCCACTCTGGTTTAAGAGCAGACATTGTGTGATTTCTACTATTTTAAATTTGTTAGGTTTAATTTTATGGCCCCAGGTGTGGTCTATGTTATTGAATGTTCCCTGTAAGCTTGAGAAGAGTGCATATTCTTCTCTCGTTGGATGAAATAGTCTGTATATTGTAGTCAAATATATCCTGTTGATTGACGGTGTTGTTGGGCTCATGTCTCAGTCTTTTCAGACTACTATAACAAAATGTCATGGACTGGGTGGCTTATAAGCAACAGAAATTTATTTCCCACAAATATGGAGGCTGCAAATTCCAGGTAACCATCTCTGGCAAATTCAGTGAGTGTATACTTTCTGGCTTACAGATCACATATTCTTGCAATGGCCTCATAAGGTGGAAGGAGCAAAGTTTCTATTTATAAAGTCCTTTTAATAAGGCCACTAATCCCATTAGGTTTATAGACTGTGCCTTCTCTCAACATCTTAACATGACTTAAACAGCTCCCAAAGGCCCACCTCCAAATATCATCACCTTGGGTATTAAGATTTCAACATTTGAATTTGGGGGTTAGGGAAGAACAAACATTCAAACCATAGCAGTTTAACTATATCTTTACCGATTTTCCCCTTGCTGGATCTGTACATTTCTAATAGAGGTGTGTTGAAACCTTCAACTAAAATAGTGAATTCATCCATTTCTTTGTGCCGTTCCATCAGTTTTTGCCTCATGAATATTGATGCTGCATTGGTAGAATGATATGTTGTTACAAGAACTGCTATTTCTTGTTGGATAATAGACCCCTTTATCTTTATGTAATGCCCCTCTTTGTTTGTGATAACTATTTTTTTTTTTTTTTTTTTTTTTTGGCCTGCTCTGGTCTGAAAATAATACAGCTAGCTACTCTCGATTTGATTAGTACTAGCATTGTATATCTTTCTACATTCAATTAATTTTAATCTATATGTGCCTTTATATTTAAAATGGGTTTGTTGTAGACAACCTAGAGTTGCATATTATTTTTTGATCCATTCTGACATTCCCTGTCTATTAATTGGTACATTTAGAATATTGTTGTTTAAAGTGACTGCTGATACAGTTGAATTAATATCTATCATTACTGTTTTCTTTTTTAAGTAAAATATCAAAGACTTGATTTAACTCTTTAGAAACTAGTAGGATATTATAAAAGAGAATTTGAGAAAAATGTCTTTTGTTATTTTTAATATCTCTGGCATTCTCATTATGTGTAGGTTACACCTTTTGTAGTCGTGCCACTGTTCTTTGATGTTCTATTCTATTTTAGTCTTTTTTTTCCCTTTGGTTTTCAGTTTTGGTAGTTTCGATTGATTTATCTTCAAGCTTAGTGTTTCTTTCTTCAGCCATGTGGATTCTGCTAATAAGTTCAGCAAACACATTCTTCATTTCTGATTACATTATTTTTTATCTCTAGCATCTCTTTTTGATACTTTGTTAGGATTTTCATCTCTCTGCTTACATTTCCCATCTGTTTTTGCATGCTGCCTACATTATCTGTTAGAGCCTTTACCGTGTTAATCGCAGTTGTTTTAAATTCCCGTTCTGGCAATTTCAAGATCTCTGTCATGTGTCTGTCTCTTCAAACTGTGTTTTTGTTTGTTTTGTTTTGTTTTGTTTCTTTTATGCCATTTAGAGTATGTATGTGTGTGTGTATGTGTGTGTGTGTGTGTGTATCTCTTAAACAGATGATAGATAGATAGATACATAGATAGATACATAGACAGATAAGATAGACAGCTGAACAGGATGTACTATGTAAAATGAGTTACTTTAAATAGGTCTTTAGTAATTTGGTTTTAAGGTGTGGGAGGAGAGAAATTAGTCTATCGTCCTGTGATAAGGCCTCTGTCTTTTAGTGAGCCTATTCCTCATTACTGTGAATATTTACATGTGTTTTGCGGTTTTTCTCTCCTTCTATAGGTAGAATAGGATAGCTAGACTGAGCTGGAGTTTCATATTTGCTTTGACTCATATGGAAAGCTAGAGGCTAGAGTTAGATCTGTCCTTTCTCCTAGAGAAAGTTTGACTCTGATAAGATTCAGCAGGCTAGACTCAAGTTAACTAGTTCCTCCTGAGGGCACACCTCTTTAAGAAGAACAGCGTGCTCAGGCATAATTAAAAATGATTCCTTTCCCCACTCCCTGCTGGGAGCACAAGGGCGTTTTCCCCTCATGTCTAATGTGAGGACTCAGTAAAGTTTCTTGAGGTAAAACTGATGAAAGCCCCCCAGCCCCCATGATTGAGTCCTTCTGCAGTTTTTAACTCTCAATGTTCACACTGAGCCTAGAGCAATTTGTCAAATACAGTTCCAGTTTCCTTACCCTGGCACTGGTTCCATGGAGGTTTCTGTACAGGTAGGTTGTAATTTTATGCATCTGCCTGTCTGTCACTTCAATTCTGGGAACAGTGTTTTGCCCTGTGATGTCACTTCTTTTCAAATCTAAAAAGAGTTGGTTTTTTTTCAGTTTGTTTAGCTCCTTACTTGTTAGAACAGAGTGGAGATTTCCAAGCTCCTTACCTGCAGAACAGGAAGAATGCTCTGTCATGTACTTTTTATATTTCTGTCTCCAAAGATGAAATATTTCATTTGGAGGGTTCCGTTTGTGTGTGATGTGTTTTAAAGAAATCAATCTAAATATTCAGGAGCATCCCTAAGGCATATCATTGTTTCTTCCAATGGTAGATGAATGAGATATTTGAGGAACTAAGGAGAATGTTACTCACCTAATGATGTTTGCTGCATTTTATGTTTGAGAATGTGCTTTAGGCTATTATGAATATCAATACTGCTTCCCATGTTACTGAGATTAATAGTTATCTTTTCCCACGTTGGCCATAGATATGATTCCTCAGGCTTTACTTTTCCCCACTCTTAATGTGAAGGACTCAAACACTCAACTTTTCATTTTTGTGATGGCCTTCTGCAGACTTTAGAACCTCCAGGGAATGGAGATTGAAACAGACATAATAGACGCAGTATTTTAGGATCTGCCAAGAGTGTGTTACAATTCAGAGCAAAAAATAAATGCAAAAAAGTTTCATTCATAGAATTGTTCATTATCACTCTCCTTGATTTTTCTTAAATTCAGCTCCTCATGGCCACAATGATTCAATGGAAGAGCCTCAGGAAAATTTGAAAGTGTGGTTTAAAATATTGTGATTGCCTTGTCTGTGTGGACAACAATTTGATGACCTAAACGTGAAATAAATGAGACGATGGCATTTCCATTGTTAGTCTCTCACTGCTTAATCTATTTCAAAGCAGTATACACATATCAACCCATTTCAGACTTAAGTCAATATGAGGCTTTCAAAATTGAGCCATAAATCATTTTGAAAAAGAAATCTAAGAAGGAAACAAATATTTTTAGATAGGAAGCAGGTTTCCAAAATTTAATTTTGCAAGAATCTTATTTAGAAATATGAGATATAGGCTGGGTGCGGTGGCTCATACCTGTAATCCAGCACTTTGGGAGGCCAAGGCCAAACACCTGTGGTCAGGAGTTTGGGAGCTGCCTGGCCAACATGGTGAAACCCCATCTCTACTAAAAATATAAGAATTGGCAGGGTGCGGTGGCTGGCGCCTATAATCCCTGCTACTCAGGAGGCTGAGGCAAGAGAATTGCTTGAACCTGGAAGGCAGAGGGTGCAGTGAGCTGAGATTGCATCACTGCACTCCAGCCTGGGCAACAGAGGGAGACTCTATCTCACACACACACAAAAAAGAGATAAAATATATGCCATGAAACAGCTGCTAGAAACACAAGGTTATGTGCAGGCAAGTATGACAAAAATGGATCAAAGAAGTATATTTTGATGTGTGCAATGTGAAAGAGAACACTTAAATAATATAATTTGGAAGATGCTAGAGAAACTTCCTGTATCCCAATGTATGTTACCATGTCAGTATGCTACAGTGCAAAAATACTTTGCATGTAAGGGTTAATGGTTCACAGATGCTTACAGAGTTATTTCTCTACTATATATTTCTCTTCAATATATACTGAAGTATAGCATGTATATATATATATATATACACACATATATATATACATATATATATATAGACAAAAGACCCCATAACTGAGTTCTCCTGCAGTTTTTAACTCTCATCACTGTTCTTATTCAAGTGTATATATACATGGTATATGTCAAACTATATATATATAATATACATATATAGAGAGCATATATTTATATGGCATACTTCAACGGTGTATGTGTACATATGATATATATAAAACATATGTTGTGTATATATGGATCCTCTAATATATATGCTAGAAATAACTAAGGGTCTGTGAACCATTAACCCTTGCATGCAAAGTATTTGTAGATCAATGAAATTCCATAAAATGGGAAATTATATGAGGAAGAAATTTTATAAAAGTATTATAGTCAATAACTACAGTCAAAATATGGATATCTTTGGGATGAGATCAAGGAGGGGTGAAAGCAAAATGGGTAAATGAGAGATATCATACAAATTTTACAAAATATAGCTTTGGCTATAAGTATTAAGATAATTTTGCTATTAGTTTTTAGCCAATCAGATTCTAAAACCAAGGGGTAATTAATGATATCAGAGAAATCTGGAGAGCTTTGGAAGCAAAGTCTCTTTGTAAAAAGTAAAGAAATACACCTCTAAGCCATATGTGTTCTCTGTAGACAAGCAAAGAGAAGCAGAGGTGAAAGGAGGAGTGTAGGTAAATCTGTTCAAAATTCCTCATCTAGTCAATTTGGCTTTAAAAAATGCATAGTGACTAGACTGGTCTAGTGTATTCTTTAATGTACAGAGAGTTTCTTACTTGAAAGGTTCAGTTGTTCAACTGAATAGCTGTCAGAAAAATTGTAGGTATCTTACTCATATATTTTTGTCTTTACCACTTTAGTACAGGCTTATTTGAATTTCAAGTGCCAGAAATAGGTTTCTTTCCTTTGCCTGAGGTTTATCTTTGGCTAATCACCAAGCTTCAGCAGCTTAAGGGTGGGGTCAGTTATGCTGGAGATTAGGACCACCTGGGAGTAGTGCTCAACCAAATACAACAAGGAGTTGATAAGAAAAATACACCAATCTCCATATCCCTTGTGTGGCATTTAGAGGCATGATCTTCACATTGGCTCCTAGTGTGTCCCTAGCAGAATTAAGCTTCACTGACACACAGCGAGTAGCTGGCTTAATAATGTGCCTTATCTAATTTCCCAAACCCTACTAAGTGATTTCTTCACCTTTCAAATAAACGACTTGTGAGAGATCTTTGTCTCAGGGTTTACCACTGGAGAACCTGAATTAAGATGAAAATCAACTGGGCAAGTTATTTGATATAATGTAAATCTATGTGAATAAATCCTTTTATTCCATAAATGTTATCACAAAATAAACAGTTCATTTGATGACTAGACGTCTGAAGGCTCTGCCTGTAGAAAGGGAGAAATCGGGAGCTTGAGTGTTTTGGTGGATATGAGGCAATAAAACTCATTCCAGTGTAGCCATTTTCAAGAAGAGCGGATGCTGACAGTGGCAGCTTGTAGTTGCGGTTACTAATATAGGCACATGTACCGAACCGTAGTTCTGGACTCTACTTCATATGTACTGCACAGCTGGCTAAGCTGCTGGAGGAGCCTACTGCAGAAGATGGCCTGCTGGGCTTGAGATAAAACACACCTGCTCCTGCTTGCTTGCTTCTGGGACCTTCTACGCTAAACTGTATCATCTCTTTTTCAACAGACACAGGGCTCAGTTATGGGAATACAGCAAGCACTGGGTGCCAGGAATAGAAAAAAGCCGGAAGCTACAGAGGCAAGTTGATAGGACATTATTCCAGACAAAAAGAGAGTTGTATTTGCCAAGTTATATTGGTCACATAGCCACTAGCATTATCGAGACATCCATAATCCTGCAAAATAATTTTAAGGGAAAAATAAGCTCAATTCTCAGAGGACCACAGATTTACATTTGTTTCCAATGACCGATTGTTACTTACATGGCTTGCTACTTAGATCCTTCAAGCAAAATATTGGAAACTTCAATTCTTACATACGTTTATCACTTTTGTCCTTACAATTAAGTGTCCTTAAGCAGTATTTGCATATATGTAGCATTAAAATAACCAGTCAACAGTACATTCTTTCTAGTTCACATTCTTCTTTCTTCTTATGAACTTTGTTGATGCAAGCAGCCTGAGTTATTGAGAACTCCTGACTTTTCCAGAATCAGAACTCACACTCAAGAAAGCTAAATGGTTCATGGTTCTTGAATAAATACGTGAGTTTTTCCCAAAGCGAACGAAGCTACTGTTGTGAGTCACTGCCTCTTATGAGTCAACATGAGAGTTAGGAGAGAGAATGGAGACAACATCCTGAACACATCTCTGAACCAGTGGATCTGGTGTACTATGGGTTCCTCTCATCAATATTGTCTCTTTCTCTCTCTTCCCCCACCCCATTCCCTCTTGAGCATCTTTCCAAAGGCCATTGACTCTCCCTTCTTCAGTAGAGGCAGTTACCTTTTAATCTTGTATGTTCAGTCTGATGTGTACATTGCAGGATTTAAAATTTACAGGAAGATTAAACTTGGTCCTTTCTATCTTCTGTGGCTATTTCTTCTTGACTCCTTGGTCTTCTGATAATTATTTGATCCACAAGCCTGGTTTACAATGAGGAAAACATGGGCCATATTTAGATAGAATAAGGTTGCAGTTTACAAAAGTTGAAAAAGAAACTGTGGTGAATAGAGAGGCCTTCACAATTTTCTCTAGGGCTTTTGTGTCAGTTTCCAAGAAATCACTGCATAGTTTGCTCTCTCCATTGCCTTTGTGTTATCTATGCATCGTATTAAAGAAGTTAAGAGGCTGGGCGCAGTGGCTCAAGCCTGTAATCCCAGCACTTTGGGAGGCCGAGATGGGTGGATCACGAGGTCAGGAGATTGAGACCATCCTGGCTAACACGGTGAAACCCCGTCTCTACTAAAAAAAATACAAAAAACTAGCCGGGTGTGGTGGTGGGTGCCTGTAGTCCCAGCTACTCGGGAGGCTGAGGCAGGAGAATGGCGTGAACCCGGGAGGCGGAGCTTGCAGTGAGCTGAGATCTGGCCACAGTACTCCAGCCCCGGCAGCGCCAGACTCCGCCTCAAAAAAAAAAAAAAAAAAAAAGTTAAGAACAATTTTTTGAATTCAGGCCAAGAGAAAGGTGAGAAATTGTGTGACAATGATGAACTCAAACATTAGGTTGTTATGGAGATTCTTGTTAAAACCTTTAGAGGCAAAAAATAAATTATTTTTTAGAGGCAAAAAATTATGCCAACTTTGATTTTGCCAATACCTCACTAACTCTTTTGATGATGATCAGGAGTTGTTTATAAATGTCTATATACATCAATTTGAGAAAGAGAATCTTGTAGAAGGATAGCTCAGTTTCTCTTAGCAATATTCAATAGAAATATTCAAAACACTGTTAAAGAAAAAAATATTCATGACACATTTGTTAAAGATGACAAGACAGATTTCATTCAAGAGGAGTCATAATGATAGATGTAGGCACCACTGCAGTGGGATCCTGCAATAGGGAACATAAATTGGTCTTAACTTCCTACTTCAGGAAGAACAAGTGAGAATTTACAACCAAGAAACTCGGTAAATGTCAGCGGATGCAAAATCACTAAGAGGAAACTTCTGGGCAAGGTGTCAGGGCCCCAGGGGCAGAGAGTGATTGGCTCATGGATGGTAAAAGAATTTACCAACAGTGGTATAGGTTTGAAAAGAACAGTTGTATTAGAAAGAATGCTGCAGCAGAGTACAGTGGGGCGCTTAAACAAGAGAAGACTGAACACGCTTCGGTGCATTTTTTTAGACATGTTTATGGCCCTTAAAACAGGAACTTTAGGGTAATTTGTACCATATTAGTCACCTAAGTGATGGTCAATTATGACATTTCTAGCCATTTTGGTACCTTGATATCAGCAAGGGTTGCACAATGAGTTTTGGCATGCATGCATTCCAGAGATGTATAGAAATTCTAGTTCCTTAGAAATTCTTGGAAAAGAAGGCTGCGCTAGATGTGGCTTTAGATAACAGGGAAGTTTCATTACCTCTGAATTCTTCAGATAAGGGGTTTTGCCTCTGAGGGTCTGTTTGATGGCCACAAGGTGATCTTTTCTCTTTTCAGAAGCTTCAAGGGTAAGGGGTTTCTAGCTAAATTGGCTTGACAGAACCATGCTGAAGGCAAAGCTGAATGATAAGATATCTAGAGTAATTACATACCAAGCATGGGAGA
>NW_022300767.1:0-3448 GCF_002776525.5 Piliocolobus tephrosceles
TTAGGTTCATACAGGGGAACTTCATCTTCCTCACATGATGACCAAAGCTGGGCCCCCAGACTTCCTCCTTCAGTAGGTTACACATTACATCCAGACACGCCTTGCTTGTCACATCCCCACTCTGACTTGGAGACATCCAGGGACGTGGACACCTGCAGGAATCAACCCAGGGTGCCAATTCCACTTTCCCATCTCCTTTCACGCCATATCCCTGTAAGAGCTCTGCTCATGTAAAATGGCTTATCCATTGTCACCCCAAACTGGCTTCTACTATCTCCAGTTTGCCTGTTCTCTCATATTGTTTCCTCTTCATTATTACTTTCTGTATTAAGATTCTCCAAAGAAACAGAACTAATAGGAGGTATGGACTCATGTGCACATGTATGTATGTATGTATGTATGCATCTACCTCTCTATGTATCTGTCTACCTATGTGTATGTCTATTATCTATCTATTATCTATCTATCCATCCATCCATCTATCATCTATCTATCATCAAATAAGGAATTGGTTTGTGTCCAAAATCTGCAGAGCCAATCTCCTAGTTGAAGTCTGCAGGTCATGGACTGCTATAGAACCAGAAATAGCTAATGTTCTAGTTTGAAGGTCATCAGGTCAGACAGTAGAATTGTCCAGTATTTGGGAGAGAGTCAGCCTTTTGTTCTATACAGATTTCAGCTTACCCACATTAGGGAGGGCAACCTACCTTACTCGGTCTACGGATTTAAATGCTAATCTCATTCGAAAGCACTCTTGTGAAAGTTTTCAGAATCATATTTGACTAAGTATCTGGACACTCCATGACCCAGTCAAATTGACACAGACAATCAACCCTCACACTCTCCTTACAAACACTTGAAGCCAGTTATGGTTGAAGCCAGTTATGGTTACTCCCCTAGAGACAAAGTTCTTCAACCTGAACCTCTCGGGCCTTCAGCCATTCCTCATACAGTGGAGTTTGAGGTATATTAGCACCTTGGTTGCCCTTTCTCCTCACCTCCTCACAGTTTTATACCAAAGCAGGGAGCTGGTTTTACTCCTCCAGTTCTCTAAGACTGACCAGACTTCCCTTGTTTTTTTGATTTTATTCTTTTGAGGCACTCAGTAAAAATGATTCCTGGATGTGTATGCAGAATAAAGAACTTCTATAGCCTCTCGGGCCCACCGTTTATGTTTGGTTGAATGCAGGTGTTCATCTATTTGTGTTTTTCAACACACAGTGGAGATAGTTTATCAGACTGGGAGGAAATGGTGGCATGAGGTTTGGAGTTTTTGAAGCTGGCTGTATCAGAGAACAGAAGATTGGAATATGAAATCCTCATTACATCAAGGGACAGCTGCGGCTCTGATTTTACTCCAGGCTTAAATAGAATTTCTTAAACTGTCTTTCTAGAAGTAATAAAAAATACTAATATTTAAAAAGAAAGCTCTATAGTCAAAGGTTGTCTGTCCTTTGATTAAATCATTATAAAATATAAACTTTGGCCCAATAATAATTTTTCACTTAGATTACTTTAAGAGACATTGTTTTTACCCAGGTTAACAGTTTATGAGAAGGCCTGAGAACTATTCTAATTGTGTCTGTAGCACCTTGATAGCTATACCAAGATGTTCGTACCAAGATGTCTTTGAGCGTGCCATATTTCCATGCCTTGGCCCATTCTGTTTATTCTGCCTGGAACACCCTGTCATGCCTGCCCACCTGAGACACCTTCTTATTCACAGTGCTTCAACTCAATGGTGTCTACTCTGAAAGGTCTTTGACTTCAGCCAACCAACTTGGGTATTCCTTTCTGGCAATAATGCACCATGTACATCCTATTATCATCTCACTTGTCACATGGGATGTTGTTCTCTGTTTCCACATTTGCCTTTCTGCAACAGCAGTGCCTTTGAAACCATCACACATTAATACATACTTGTTACTGTTATGCTTCTGATATTAGCGATTCAATGGTGAGCATTATAGATGTGGTCTGTTAGGGTTCCGTTGTATGTCCCCTCCAAATTGCATGTTGAAACGTGACCTTTAATGTTGCAGATGGGGCTAGTGGGAGATGTTCGGGTCATGGAGGCAGATCCCTCATGAACGGCTTTGTGCTGTCCTCCTGGTGATGAGTGAGTTCTCATTCTATCAGTTCAGGGGAGCTGGTTGTTTAAAAGAGCCCGGAACCCTCTTCCCTCTCTCTTGCTCCCTCTCTTGCCATGTGACATGACTGCTCCTCCTCCACCTTTCACCATCAGTAAGAGCTTCCTGAGGCCTCACCAGAGGCTGTGCAGATGCTGGTGCCAAGTTTCTACGGTCTGCAGAACTGTGAGCCAAATGAAGGTTTTTCCTTATAAATTACCCTGTCTTAGGCATTCCTTTATAGTAATGCAGAACAGGCTAACACATGCTCCCAGCCTTGTGAACCTTCAAGCCTAATGTGAACTGAAGTCATGTCATCATTGTCACCAGTACTTATTAAATCAACAAACAAAAATGGATTTCTGCAGTAGACTCCTTAAATATAGGGACAATATTTATGGTTTTTTTGTTTTTGTTTTTGTTTGTATACTCAAAACTTGGCATAATTATGTGTTGAGTGAAGGGAGGAATGATTAATTTAAGTAATTTCATTGTTGACTTTCAGTTTTAGATAAGCAAGTGACTTTTCAGAAAAACCTCATTTAAATGTTTATGTTCATTTCTTTTCATAAATGTTGTTTTGAAGCTGATAATTTTAGGGCTAATGAAAGTTCAAAAGTCAGGTCATCTCCCAGGGAGGGTGAGTAGGAATGATATGACATTTTTACTAGCATGAGATATTTAGACAATTCTAATCATAGTTTCAGTAATTATAAAACTATTATCACCGGCCGGGCGCGGTGGCTCAAGCCTGTAATCCCAGCACTTTGGGAGGCCGAGACGGGCGGATCACGAGGTCAGGAGATCTAGACCATCCTGGCTAACACGGTGAAACCCCATCTCTACTAAAAAAATGCAAAAAACTAGCAGGGCGAGGTGGCGGGCGCCTGTAGTCCCAGCTACTCGGGAGGCTGAGGCAGGAGAATGGCGTAAACCCGGGAGGCGGAGCTTGCAGTGAGCTGCGATCTGGCCACTGCACTCCAGCCTGGGCGACAGAGCAAGACTCCGTCTCAAAATAAATAAATAAATAAAATAAAATAAAATAAAATAAAACTATTATCACCAACTGTCAGTTATTTTTAGATTTCAAAGGTAGAATTTAACCTTTAACTCTGTCCAAATCTGTCATGTAAACAACCTAAAGTAACTACCCTTTGAGATCAAAAATTAATATCTTACAAGAGTTTACTCAGAGTATGCTAATTCTTTCAAGCTTCCTGAAAACCAAATTCAAATTCAAGACAATTAAATGTTAATACATTTCTAGTGATCAGAGACAAATACAAGGAAGATTAATATTCTTGCTCCGGGCCTGGCGC
>NW_022300767.1:3548-3619 GCF_002776525.5 Piliocolobus tephrosceles
AAAAAAAAAAAAAAAAAAGAGTGATGGAGATATTAAGCCAGTGCATATGACTTGCAAAGCTGTTTCCTCTT
>NW_022300768.1:0-2599 GCF_002776525.5 Piliocolobus tephrosceles
AACTCCACCATCTATCCCAAACCTATAAGAACTAATGATAATCCCACTATCCTTTGCTGACTCCTTTTTTGGACTCAGCTTGCCTGCACCCAGGTGAAATAAACAGCCTGTTGCTCACACAAACCTGTTGGTGGGCTCTCTTCACATGGATGTGTGTGACATTTGGTGCCGAAACCCGGGACAGGAGGACTCCGTTGGGAGACCAGTCCCCTTTCCTCGCCCTCACTCTGTGAGGAGATCCACCTACGACCTACGACCTCGGGTCCTCAGACCAACTAGCCCAAGGAACATCTCGCTAATTTCAAATCAGATAAGCAGTCTTTTCACTCTCTTCTCCAACCTCTCTCGCTATCCTCCACCCTTCAATCTCTCCCTTCCTTAATTTCGGTTCCTTTTCCTTTCTGGTAGAGACAGGAGATGAATTTAATCATGAAGTCAAAATTCTGGCGCTGGTCAAGGACTCGGAAAGGCAGTCTCCCCTTGGTGTTTAATCACTGTGGGGATGCCTGCCTGGTTATTCACTCACATTTCAGAGGTGTCTGATCACTGTGGGGACGCCTGCCTTGATCCTTCACCTTGGTGGCAAGTACCAACCCCCCCCACCACACACACACACACACACACACACACACACACACACAACGTGTCTCTACCCTCTCTTTTCTCTGGGCTTGCTGCCTTCACTATGGGCAACCTTCCACCCTCCATTCCTCCTTCTTCTCCCTTAGCCTGTGTTCTTAAAAACTTAAAACCTCTTCACCTCACACCTGACCTAAACACCTTATTTTATTCTGCAATACTGCTTGACCCCAATACAAACTCAACAATGGTTCCAAATAGCCAGAAAACAGCACTTTTGATTCCTCCATCTCACAAGATCTAGAAAATGCTTGTCATAAAATGGGCAAATGGTCTGAGGTGCCTGACGTCCAGGCATTCTTTTACATATCGGTCCCTCCCTAGTCTCTGCTCCTAATGTGACTCATCCCAAATCTTTCTTCTTTCTCTCCTGTCTGTTCCTTCAGTCTCTACCCCAAGCTCTGAGTCCTTTGAATCCTCCTTTTCTACAGACCAATCTAACCTCTCCCGTCCTCCCCAGGCTGCTCCTTGCCAGGCAGAGCCTCGTCCCAATTCTTCCTCAGCCTCTGCTCCCCCACCCTATAATCGTTCTATCACCTCCCCTCCTCACACCGGGTCTGGCTTAAAGAGGTGACTGGAGTTAAAGGCACGCCCATCTGCCCAACAATCTCCTCTTAGATAAGTGGCTGGAGCTGAAGGCATAGTCAAGGTTAATGCTCCTTGTTCTTTATCCAACCTCTCCTAAATCAGTTAGTGTTCAGGTTCTTTTTCATTAAATATAAAAACCCAGCCCAGTCCATGGCCCATTTGGCAACAACCCTTAGACACTTTACCACCCTAGACCCAGAAGGGCCAGAAGGCTGTATTATTCTCGGTATGCATTTTATTACCCAGTCTGCTCCCAACATTAGAGAAAGCTTCAAAAATTAGATTCCGGCCCTAGAACCCCACAACAGGACTTAATTAACCTCACCTTCAAGGTGTACAATAATAGAAAAGAGTTGCAATTATTTGCCTCCACTGTGACAAAAACCCCAACCATATCTCTAGCACACAAGAACTTCAAAACACCTGAACCACAGTGGCCAGGAGTTCCTCCAGGACCTCCTCCCCCAGGATCTTGCTTCAAGTGCCAAAAATCTGGCCACTGGGCCAAGGAGTGCCTGCAGCCTGGGATTCCTCCTAAGCCGTGTCTCATCTGTGCAGGACCCCACTGGAAATCGGACTGGTCAACTTGCCCAGCGCCCCTGGAACTCTGACCCAAGGCTCTCTGACTGACTCCTTTCCAGATACTCTTGGCTTAGCGGCTGAAGATTGATGCTGCCCAATCACCTCAAAAACCCCCTGGACCATCACAGATGCTTTGGGTAACTCTTACAGTGGAGGGTAAGATCATCCCCTTCTTAATCAATACAGAGGCTACCCACTCCACATTACCTTCTTTTCAAGGGCCTCTTTCCCTTGCCTCCATAAGTGTTGTGGGTATTGATGGCCAGGCTTCTAAACCTCTTAAAACTCCCCAACTCAACTCTGGTGCCAACTTGGACAGCATTCTTTTTTTTTTTTTTTTTTTTTTGAGACAGAGTCTCACTCTGTTGCCCAGGCTGGAGTGCAGTGGTGCGATCTTGGCTAACCGCAAGCTCCGCCTCCCGGGTTCATGCCATTATCCTGCCTCAGCCTCCCATGTAGCTGGGACTATAGGCGCCTGTCACCACGCCTGGCTAATTTTTTATATTTTTAGTAGAGACAGGGTTTCACCATGTTAGACAGGATGGTCTCGATCTCCTGACCTCACGATCCACCCACCTCGACCTCCCAAAGTGCTGGGATTACAGGCATGAGCCATTATGCTTGGCTGACAACATTCTTTAATGCACTCCTTTTTAGTTATCCCCACCTGCCCAGTGCCCTTATTAGGTCAAGGCATTTTAACTAAATTATCTGCTTCCCTGACTATTCCTAGGCTACAGCCACACCTCATTGCCACCCTCCTTTTCCCCAGTTCAAAGCCTCCTTCCAT
>NW_022300769.1:0-260 GCF_002776525.5 Piliocolobus tephrosceles
GTTGGTTTTTTGAAAAGATCAACAAAATTGACAGACCGCTAGCAAGATTAATAAAGAAGAAAAGAGAGAGGAATCAAATAGACGCAATAAAAAATGATAAAGGGGATATCACCACCGACCCCACAGAAATACAAACTACCATCAGAGAATACTATAAACACCTCTACGCAAATCAACTAGAAAATCTAGAAGAAATGGATAATTTCCTGGACACGTACACTCTTCCAAGACTAAACCAGGAAGAAGTTGAATCCCTGAAT
>NW_022300769.1:360-1383 GCF_002776525.5 Piliocolobus tephrosceles
AAAAAAAAGCCCAGGACCAGATGGATTCACAGCTGAATTCTACCAGAGGTACAAGGAGGAGCTGGTACCATTCCTTCTGAAACTATTCCAATCAATAGAAAAAGAGGGAATCCTCCCTAACTCATTTTATGAGGCCAGCATCATCCTGATACCAAAGCCTGGCAGAGACACAACAAAAAAAGAGAATTTTAGACCAATCTCCCTGATGAACATCGATGCAAAAATCCTCAATAAAATACTGGCAAACCGGATTCAGCAGCACATCAAAAAGCTTATCCACCATGATCAAGTGGGCTTCATCCCTGGGATGCAAGGCTGGTTCAACATTCGCAAATCAATCAACGTAATCCAGCATATCAACAGAACCAAAGACAAGAACCACATGATTATCTCAATAGATGCAGAAAAGGCTTTTGACAAAATTCAACAGCCCTTCATGCTAAAAACGCTCAACAAATTCGGTATTGATGGAACGTACCTCAAAATAATAAGAGCTATTTATGACAAACCCACAGCTAATATCATACTGAATGGGCAAAAACTGGAAAAGTTCCCTTTGAAAACTGGCACAAGACAGGGATGCCCTCTCTCACCACTCCTATTCAACATAGTGTTGGAAGTTCTGGCTAGGGCAATCAGGCAAGAGAAAGAAATCAAGGGTATTCAGTTAGGAAAAGAAGAAGTCAAATTGTCCCTGTTTGCAGATGACATGATTGTATATTTAGAAAACCCCATCGTCTCAGCCCAAAATCTTCTTAAGCTGATAAGCAACTTCAGCAAAGTCTCAGGATACAAAATTAATGTGCAAAAATCACAAGCATTCTTATACACCAGTAACAGACAAGCAGAGAGCCAAATCAGGAATGAACTTCCATTCACAATTGCTTCAAAGAGAATAAAATACCTAGGAATCCAACTTACAAGGGATGTAAAGGACCTCTTCAAGGAGAACTACAAACCACTGCTCAGTGAAATCAAAGAGGACACAAACAAATGGAAGAACATACCATGCTCATGGATAGG
>NW_022300771.1:0-2454 GCF_002776525.5 Piliocolobus tephrosceles
CAACAGTGTAAAAGTGTTCCTATTTCTCCACATCCTCTCCAACACCTATTGTTTCCTGATTTTTTAATGATTGCCAATCTAACTGGTGTGAGATGGTATCTCATTGTGGTTTTGATTTGCATTTCTCTGATGGCCAGTGATGATGAGCATTTTTTCATGTGTCTGTTGGCTGTATGAATGTCTTCTTTTGAGAAATGTCTGTTCATATCCTTTCCCCACTTTTGGATGGGGTTGTTTGTTTTTTTCTTGTATATTTGCTTGAGTTCTTTGTAGATTCTGGAAATTAGCCCTTTGTCAGATGAGTAGATTGCAAAAATTTTCTCCCATTCTGTAGGTTGCCTGTTCACTCTGATGGTAGTTTCTTTTGCTGTGCAGAAGCTCTTTAGTTTAATGAGATCCCATTTGTCAATTTTGGCTTTTGCTGCCGTTGCTTTTGGTGTTTTAGACATGAAGTCCTTGCCCATGCCTATGTCCTGAATGGTACTACCTAGATTTTCTTCTAGGGTTTTTATGGTATTAGGTCTAACATTTAAGTCTCTAATCCATCTTGAATTAATCTTCGTATAAGGAGTAAGGAAAGGATCCAGTTTCAGCTTTCTACTTATGGCTAGCCAATTTTCCCAGCACCATTTATTAAATAGGGAATCCTTTCCCCATTTCTTGTTTTTCTCAGGTTTGTCAAATATCAGATGGTTGTAGATGTGTGGCATTATTTCTGAAGGCTCCGTTCTGTTCCATTGGTCTATATCTCTGTTTTGGTACCAGTACCATGCTGTTTTGGTTACTGTAGCCTTGTAATATAGTTTGAAGTCAGGTAGCGTGACGCCTCCGGCTTTGTCCTTTTGACTTAGGATTGTCTTGGCAATGCGGGCTCTTTTTTGGTTCCATATGAACTTTAAAGCAGTTTTTTCCAATTCGGTGAAGAAACTCATTGGTAGCTTGATGGGGATGGCATTGAATCTATAAATTACCTTGGGCAGTATGGCCATTTTCACAATATTGATTCTGCCTATCCATGAGCATGGTATGTTCTTCCATTTGTTTGTGTCCTCTTTGATTTCACTGAGCAGTGGTTTGTAGTTCTCCTTGAAGAGGTCCTTTACATCCCTTGTAAGTTGGATTCCTAGGTATTTGATTCTCTTTGAAGCAATTGTGAATGGAAGTTCATTCCTGATTTGGCTCTCTGCTTGTCTGTTACTGGTGTATAAGAATGCTTGTGATTTTTGCACATTAATTTTGTATCCTGAGACTTTGCTGAAGTTGCTTATCAGCTTAAGAAGATTTTGGGCTGAGACGATGGGGTTTTCTAAATACACAATCATGTCATCTGCAAACAGGGACAATTTGACTTCCTCTTTTCCTAACTGAATACCCTTGAGTTCTTTCTCTTGCCTGATTGCCCTAGCCAGAACTTCCAACACTATGTTGAATAGGAGTGGTGAGAGAGGGCATCCCTGTCTTGTGCCAGTTTTCAAAGGGAATTTTTCCAGTTTTTGCCCATTCAGTATGATATTAGCTGTGGGTTTGTCATAAATAGCTCTTATTATTTTGAGGTACGTTCCATCAATACCGAATTTGTTGAGCGTTTTTAGCATGAAGGGCTGTTGAATTTTGTCAAAAGCCTTTTCTGCATCTATTGAGATAATCATGTGGTTCTTGTCTTTGGTTCTGTTGATATGCTGGATTACGTTGATTGATTTGCGAATGTTGAACCAGCCTTGCATCCCAGGGATGAAGCCCACTTGATCATGGTGGATAAGCTTTTTGATGTGCTGCTGAATCCGGTTTGCCAGTATTTTATTGAGGATTTTTGCATCGATGTTCATCAGGGAGATTGGTCTAAAATTCTCTTTTTTTGTTGTGTCTCTGCCAGGCTTTGGTATCAGGATGATGCTGGCCTCATAAAATGAGTTAGGGAGGATTCCCTCTTTTTCTATTGATTGGAATAGTTTCAGAAGGAATGGTACCAGCTCCTCCTTGTACCTCTGGTAGAATTCAGCTGTGAATCCATCTGGTCCTGGGCTTTTTTTGGTGGGCAGGCTATTAATTGTTGCCTCAATTTCAGAGGCTGCTATTGGTCTATTCAGGGATTCAACTTCTTCCTGGTTTAGTCTTGGAAGAGTGTACGTGTCCAGGAAATTATCCATTTCTTCTAGATTTTCTAGTTGATTTGCGTAGAGGTGTTTATAGTATTCTCTGATGGTAGTTTGTATTTCTGTGGGGTCGGTGGTGATATCCCCTTTATCATTTTTTATTGTGTCTATTTGATTCCTCTCTCTTTTCTTCTTTATTAGCCTTGCTAGCGGTCTGTCAATTTTGTTGATCTTTTCAAAAAACCAACTCCTGGATTCATTGATTTTTTGGAGGGTTTTTTGTGTCTCTATCTCCTTCAGTTCTGCTCTGATCTTAGTTATTTCTTGCCTTCTGCTAGCTTTTGAATGTGTTTGCTCTTGC
>NW_022300772.1:0-2749 GCF_002776525.5 Piliocolobus tephrosceles
ATCTCAGCTCACTGCAAGCTCCACCTCCCAGGTTCATGCCATTCTCCTGCCTCAGCCTCCGGAGTAGCTGGGACTACAGGCGCCTACCACCTCACCTGGCTATTTTTTTGTATTTTTAGTAGAGATGGGGTTTCACTGTGTTAGCCAGGATGGTCTCGATCTCCTGACCTCGTGATCCACCCGTTTCAGCCTCCCAAAGTGCTGGGATTACAGGCTTGAGCCACCACGCCCAGCTACGCCACTCTTTCATGGAGAAGTTGGCTACCACTATTGTTGACGAATCTCAGAAGTGATATTTTCGATATCATTGAATCACATGGTGAACAATGAATTATCTTCTGATAAAATCTGGAGAGAACCCTTCTCAGAAAGTGCTTTGTTGCATGTGAATTCACCTCACAGAGTTACACTATTGCTTTCATTGAGATGTTTGCTAACACTGTTTTCACAGAATCTGCAATGAGATATGCGGGAGTGCGTTGAGAACTGAAATATCCTCAGATAAAATCTAGAAAGAAACTTTCTGAGAAACTTCTTTCTGATGTGTGAATTCATCTCACAGAGTTACACATTTCTCTTCATGAAGCAGTATGCTAAAACTGTTTTCATGGATTCTGATAAGTGATATTTGGGAGCGTGTTGAGCACTATGGTGAAAAAGTATATATCCTCAGATGAAAACTGGAAAGAAGCGTTCTGAGAAACTGCATTGTGTTGAGTAAATGCAACTCACAGAGTTACACTGTTCTTTTCATTGATCAGTTTACTAACACTATTTTCTTGAAATCTGAAATGGAATATTTCTTAGCACCATGAAGTTCATGGTGACAAAGGAAATATCCTCTGAAAAAAACGAGAAAGAAGCTTTCTGAGAAACTGCTTTGTGATGTGTGAATTCATCTCACAGAGTTACACCTTTCTCTTCATGAAGCAGTTTGCTAACACTGTTTTTGTGGAATCTGAAAAGTGATATTTCCCTTTACGTAGGAAGATACCGACACTCATATTTCGTCCCAGCTGACTTGGACTGTTCTGCCTCAACGGTTCTGAGATAGCCCCATTTTTTCGGACAGGCACTGGCACAGGATGTTAGCCTCTGTCCCCTCACCCACCGCACACTATTGCAATATGTAGACGACTTATTGCTATGTAGCCCCTCCTGGGACAGCTCCCTTGCTGCTACACTTTTACATATTCTTGGCGACTGAAGTTATTGGGTTTCCCCAGCCAAGGCTCAACTTTGCACCCCTTCTGTCTCCTACCTAGGCATACTCCTCACACCCACTACACAAAGCCTCACGGCAGATAGAATAAGCCTCAATGAAGCTCTCCAGCCTCCTCAGAATGCGGAAGAGATATTGTCCTTCCTGGGACTGGTAGGGTATTTCAGGCATTGGATTCCCAACTTCGGGGTCCTAGCCAAGCCCCTCTACCAGGCTGCCAAGGAAGTGCTTACTGGACTGCTGTCCAAGCCCTCATCCTTTTCATTTATTCACTACGGAACGCCAAAAGGTAGCTACTGGCCTCCTAGCCTAGCAGGTTGGATCCACATACCAGGCCATGGCCTATCTCTCCAAGCAGTTAGATCCCACAGTCCAGGGCTGGCAATCTTGTCTGCAAGCCCTGGTTGCTGCCACAGAACTTACCAAGGAGGCTCTTAAGCTCACCCTAGGATATCCTCTTGTGGTCTACTCTTCTCATCAACTGTCAGATTTCATCACACACAAGTCTCTCACCCACCTCACTCCATCACAGCTTCAACAGTTCCACTTGCTATTCATTGAATACCCTCCCATCACCCTCACCACCTCGCCCCCTCTAAACCCTGCTACCCTTTTGCCCACACCAGGGTGCGATTCTGCTCCCGCACATTCCTGCCCAGAGGTTCTCACCAGCTTGCCGCCCACCCACCTCGGTCTTTCCGAACAGCCATTAGAACACCCAGACTGTACCCTGTTCATGGACGAGAGTTCTGTCTTAACCCCCAATGGCCGTCGGTAGGCAGCATACGCTGTCATAACTGCAACCCAGATGGCCAAAACCAGGCCCTTGCCTTTAGGCACCACCTCCGGGAAGGCAGAACTCACTGCCCTTACTCATGTCTTACTTCTCTCCGAAGGGGGAAGAGGGTTAATATCTACAAAGACTCTAAATATGCCTACCTTATTGCACACATCCACTCACTTCTCTGGCAAGAGCAAGGGTTTCTTACCACCAAAAGGATGCCAGTAGTCAATGGACCACTTATAAAGAGGTTACTTGATGCTCTTCAGGCTCCCAAGGAGGTAGCCATCATCCACTGTAAAAGCCACCAGCATTCTAAAGACCCTGTGTCTCAGGGTAACAATCTAGCTGACTCCACCACATGGGCCACCACCTCACTTCCTCCCCTACCCCAGCACATTTACTCTTTCTTTCCCCTACTTATTCCCCCTACTACTCTTCCCAGGAACTTCAAACCCTGATGGCCCATCCCAGCACTACCTAAAGCGAGGATGGAAGATTACTCATTGACAGCAGAATAGCGTTCCCTCAGACGCAGGCAGTGCATATATTGACTGACATACACAGCTCTTTGCACATAGGGCCTAAGGCTATGTATAACTTACTGGAACCCATACTTCACCTCCCCTCGCTGCAGGCCCAGATTAGGAAGGTACATCAACAATGTGCCACCTGTTCAGCTGTTAACCCCCAGGGTACGCTCAGGCACCCAGGGCCCACTCATCAGCTAAGGGGCCACCAGCCAG
>NW_022300775.1:0-488 GCF_002776525.5 Piliocolobus tephrosceles
TGGTGTATAAGAATGCTTGTGATTTTTGCACATTAATTTTGTATCCTGAGACTTTGCTGAAGTTGCTTATCAGCTTAAGGAGATTTTGGGCTGAGACGATGGGGTTTTCTAAATATACAATCATGTCATCTGCAAACAGGGACAATTTGACTTCTTCTTTTCCTAACTGAATACCCTTGATTTCTTTCTCTTGCCTGATTGCCCTAGCCAGAACTTCCAACACTATGTTGAATAGGAGTGGTGAGAGAGGGCATCCCTGTCTCGTGCCAGTTTTCAAAGGGAAGTTTTCCAGTTTTTGCCCATTCAGTATGATATTAGCTGTGGGTTTATCATAAATAGCTCTTATTATTTTGAGGTACGTTCCATCAGTAACGAATTTATTGAGTGTTTTTAGCATGAAGGGCTGTTGAATTTTGTCAAAAGCCTTTTCTGCATCTATTGAGATAATCATGTGGTTCTTGTCTTTGGTTCTGTTGATATGCCGGATT
>NW_022300775.1:588-1674 GCF_002776525.5 Piliocolobus tephrosceles
TGTTGAACCAGCCTTGCATCCCAGGGATGAAGCCCACTTGATCATGGTGGATAAGCTTTTTGATGTGCTGCTGAATCCGGTTTGCCAGTATTTTATTGAGGATTTTTGCATGTATGTTCATCAGGGAGATTGGTCTAAAATTCTCTTTTTTTTGTTGTGTCTCTGCCAGGCTTTGGTATCAGGATGATGTTGGCCTCATAAAATGAGTTAGGGAGGATTCCCTCTTTTTCAATTGATTGGAATAGTTTCAGAAGGAATGGTACCAGCTCCTCCTTGTACCTCTGGTAGAATTCAGCTGTGAATCCATCTGGTCCTGGGCTTTTTTTGGTGGGTAGGCTATTAATTGTTGCCTCAATTTCAGAGCCTGCTATTGGTCTATTCAGGGATTCAACTTCTTCCTGGTTTAGTCTTGGGAGAGTGTACGTGTCCAGGAAATTATCCATTTCTTCTAGATTTTCTAGTTGATTTGCGTAGAGGTGTTGTTAGTATTCTCTGATGGTAGTTTGTATTTCTGTGGGGTCGGTGGTGATATCCCCTTTATCATTTTTTATTGCGTCTATTTGATTCTTCTCTCTTTTCTTCTTTATTAGTCTTGCTAGCGGTCTGTCAATTTTGTTGATCTTTTCAAAAAACCAACTCCTGGATTCATTGATTTTTTGGAGGGTTTTTTGTATCTCTATCTCCTTCAGTTCTGCTCTGATCTTAGTTATTTCTTGCCTTCTGCTAGCTTTTGAATGTGTTTGCTCTTGCCTCTCTAGTTCTTTTAATTGTGATGTTAGAGTGTCAATTTTAGATCTTTCCTGCTTTCTCTTGTGGGCATTTAGTGCTATAAATTTCCCTCTACACACTGCTTTAAATGTGTCCCAGAGATTCTGGTATGTTGTATCTTTGTTCTCATTGGTTTCAAAGAACATCTTTATTTCTGCTTTCATTTCGTTATGTACCCAGTAGTCATTCAGGAGCAGGTTGTTCAGTTTCCATGTAGTTGAGCGGTTTTGATTGAGTTCTTAGTCCTGAGTTCTAGTTTGATTTCACTGTGGTCTGAGAGACAGTTTGTTATAATTTCTGTTCTTTTACAGTTGCTAA
>NW_022300776.1:0-2042 GCF_002776525.5 Piliocolobus tephrosceles
AATAATGTTTCCGTGTTTTTGAGTGAATTTTCAATATCTTTTTTATCATTATTTTTCCTGCTTTCAATAAACATAAAAAATGGATTAGTTGCATCTATTTTAACCTTATGAAGATAAGCTTTCTTTCGTAATAAATATGATCTTAATATAATTAATTTTTTTATATTTAATTTACTATTATTAACTTGTTCATGTTTTTTAGCCAATATACTTAATTTTAATTTATATTTTTCATAGTAATCCAAAAGTACTTGTAACTCATTTTTTAACACCTCAATATTATTTTCTAGTTTTTCAGACTCATCTTGAGACATATTACTTATCAAATTTTTGTTAGCATCAACAAATTCAATAAAAAATTTATCATTTGCATCTATTTTTTCTAAATGGACTTGATACAAGTTTTCAACTTCGGTGTATACTTCTTTATATTCACTGTATGGTTTTTCTAAAATATCAGATTTAGTTTTATCAGCAAGGACAGGAACATTTGCCTCTGTGTTTTCAGATGGGTTTCTAATTAGTTTTTTTTTATCTAACGATGTTATTAATAAGTTTTTTATTTTTAAATCTGTATTCTTCATTTTATACATATTATAAATTATTTCCTTTTCATATAAATCAATATAAAGGTTCTGTAAATCAATAACTAAATGATCAAATAATGAGTACATTGAACCTGTATTGTTTTGAATACTAAAATATAAATCCAATTCGTCACATTTTGTTTTTGTTACTAATTCTTTTTCTTCCTCAGTCAAATGGTAGTTGCTTAATAAATTTGGTTTCATGGTGGATTTTGATACTAATATATTTTTATGACATGCGTAAGATATTTTTAGAAAATCGATTACTTTTTGAAAATATTCCAATTTTGTTAGTGCTGGTTTCGTTGGTTGGGTTGCTGGTGCAGGAGCAGGTGCAGGTGCTGGTGCAGGAGCAGGAGCAGGTGCAGGAACAGGGGCAGGAGTGGTTGCTTGTTCTGGTGTTTCTGTTGTCGTTGTTGATTCGGTTGGTTCGGTTGGTTCAGTTGGTTCAGTTGGTTCAGTTGTTGTTGCTGGAGTTGATGCTGGGGTTGTTGTTGGTGGTGTTGTTGGTGGTGTTGTTGGTGGTGTTGTTGGTGGTGTTTCTGTTTCTTTTGTTTCTGCTTCTGCTGTTTCTGTTTCTTTTGTTGCAGGTGTTACTTGTTCTGTTTCTGTTGTTGTTGGTTTTGTTGCTGGAGCAGGAGCAGGAACAGGAGCAGGGGTAGGAGTGGTTGCTTGTTCTGGTGTTTTTGTCGTCGTTGCTGATTCGGTTGGTTCAGTTGCTGTTCCTGCTGCTGCTGGTTCGGTTCCTGCTGCTGATGATTCGGTTCCTGCTGCTGATGATTCGGTTCCTGCTGCTTTTGGTGTTGTTTCTGTTACTTCTTGGTCTGCTTCTAACTTCAATTTCAAGTTATTTACTGATGCTTCTGATATTTTGTTTTTCATTTTTTCTATTTTATCTTCATCTTCTTCATCCTCTTCATTTTCATAATCCTCATAATCATCATCATAATCATCATCTTCTTCCTCAAAGTCATCTTCATATTCTTCGTCTTCATCTTCATCGTCATATTCTTCATCTTCAGTTTCATTTTCATAATCATACTCACTTTCTCCTTTTACTTCAACTTCTTGTTGTTGTTGCTGTTGCTGTTGCTGTTCAGTTGATGCTTCGTTTCCTGGTTGTGTGTTTAGTGTGACAGGAGTAGCTGGAGAGACGACGTTTTTCGGAGTGGTAGTCATCGCATCTGTTGTGGGTCGCAACTCTTGCTCATTTTCATTTTCATTCTCATTTTCTTCTTCCATTTCTTTCAGTTTTTGCTCATTTTTTAATATTTCTTCTACTTTCGGTATAAGATGTTTAACTTTGTCAACTTCATTTTTCAAATGTAATAGATAATGTGGTTCTGGTGGGTTTTTATTTTTATAATTTTCTGGGAAGTACAGATGTTCTTTTATTTTTGCTCGAATTAACAGTTTTTCTATTTTTCTTAAATGATTAATTTTTTTGATTAGTAA
>NW_022300777.1:0-3358 GCF_002776525.5 Piliocolobus tephrosceles
GGTGTCGGAAAAGGGGGGTACCAACCAGATTCACGGCTCAGTGAGATGGGGCAAGATGGGTGACCTCCGTGGTGGTCCCAAGTCTCTCCAACAGGCAGGGTTGGCCTCCCGAGACACCTAGGGCTGCTTCCAGGGGCAGCCTCCTGGCACACACCACCCATTGGCCCGAGCATAGGCACAGGCCCCGTGCTCACCTGCCCTGGAGGACACACCAGCCACACAGCGGGTCCTGGGCCTGGAGGCAGCTGGCACAGTCAGGGAACTGGGGACAGGCCGCCACAGCTATCCGGTCCACCTGGAGGGGCGGCAGAGCAGAGAGGCAATGGACACCAGACTCGGGCCGCGTGTGCTGGCCCCTTCAGCCCCAGGACGGCCCTCACCTGGTGAGCAGTCAGGACATAGAGGTGACTGTCACTGCTGTCCAGCAGCAGGTCTGGGCTGATGGCTGAGCCTGGAGGCCCCACTTGCTGGGAGTGGTAAACCTGGCCCTGGGAGCCGTGGAGAAAGACCTGAGTGGGGGGACAAGGACAAGGCTGGGCCAGATGGCCAAAAGTTGCCCATTCAAGGGACACGGCCTCCTCCCAGTGGGGGCTCCTTTTTAGAGCCAGCTCCCCTTCCTGCTGGGCCATCGAGGGAGGACACACCGCTTCCCCCACTCAGCACCCTCAGGCCTGGGACACTCTGCAGGGAACCATGACACAAGGGCAGCAGCGGCACCCTGGGTGAGGCCCTGCGTACCAGGGACAGTTCTGCCAGGTGGGAGGGCAGCTATGGGGAGACAGGAAGGTCACCAGGAGGCACCACACCCTGCCCACCTCACCCAGCCACCCCAGCTACCTTCATGGTGAGCCACCACCAGCAGTCACTGTGTGGCAAAGCCCCCCAACGCAACTGTGGGATGTCGGCTAAGAGGTGGAGGTTTCTGGGGGCTTCCCTGAGCCTCCGTGGCCAGGGGCACACCCAGCTAGACAGCACGGCCAGGCCCTCACCTTGTGCAGCTGGCCCTGGGTGTCCCCTAGGAAGGCTATCATGTGCCCGTCTGCCTGGAGGGCTGCCACGGCGCTGACCGGCTGCCCAAGCTTCAGCAGAGGCTGGGCCTCCAGGGGCTGGCGGCCGGCAATAGGGCTGGGGGTGTGTTCGTCGCCGCAGGGGTACGACTCGGGGGAGTCCTACATGACAGAGAGCGGAGAATCAGCCCCCGGAAGAGGGCAAAGAGGCAGTCAGGGGGCATGCCCAGGGTGCCAGCGGGAGGACAGCCAGGCACCCTGGCTTGGGGGGGATCCCAAGGCCCAGCAATCAGGGCTGAAGGGCCAGGGCACCTGGCAAGCTCATAGCATCCAGAGGGAGCAGGGTGGAAAGAAACGGGTGGAGAGCAGGCCGGAGACCTGGAGACTCAGCCGACCCCTGGCTGAGAGGTTGGCTGGCGCTTCCCATGGGCAGGCACCCCTGCCCAGTGCTGAAAGATGCTAGCCATCCACAGAGGGAGTGGGGGTGGAAGGGCATGCCACTCACAAGGGGCAGGGTGACACAGCGCGACGTGACGCCGTACTCCACGGTGGCTTCCTCTGCGCCGCTGGGGCCCCGGCCGCCTGCCGTGTAGCAAAGTCTCCGGGCCTGCTCCATGCTGGCACCCAGCTCTGCCATGGGGAAGGCGCAGAGCGCCGCCTGGGTGCCCCCTGGGCCCGCGGCAAACACCCCTAGCAAGGTGCCCGGGGCAAGGAAGGCGGCCTGGATGAGGCCCTGGCCCTGGCAGGCGAGGGGGACCTCCACATAGGAGTACAGGTTGGTGTCCCCCAGGCAGACGCGGGCCACGTAGGAGCGGTACTCAGCCTGGGCCCGGGCCCCACGGCGGCGGAACACAAAGTAGGCGGAGCGGGCGTCGGCAAAGGCCCCCACGTAGCTGTTGTTGTAGTCGGAGAAGTCGCCTACCACCAGGCGGCCCAGGCCCTCGCTGGAGAAGGGCTGAGGCCCTGCCAGCTGGCGGATGGCCAGGGGTGGCACCCCTGCCGACAGCTTGCCCGCCAGGCCTCTGGCCACAAGCAGGAGGTCCTGGCCGGGCAAGGGCACCACCAGCCCCACCGTGGCCACTCCCGGGGTATTGGCAGCCACAAACTGCCCATCACCAGGGTCCTCGGCCTGGTACAGCACCTTGGCCACATCCCCGAGGCGCCGTGTCTCACACACACCCTGCCGCACCTGCCCGCAGGCCACCAGTTCCTGGGCACGGCTGCTCACCAGCAGCAGCTGGTTGGCATTGTCAGTGAGCTGAGCCTGTGGGCACTCAGCCGGGTCACGGAAGGGCACGCAGTCGGGGCTGTCGATGACAGGGCCAGTGACAGCCATGGCCTCGAGCTGCAGCTCAGGGCTGAGCTGGAAGAGGCGGTTCACAGCGCCGACATAGAGTGTGCCTCGGCCAGGCGCCAGTGCCAAGTGGTTGAGAGTGGTGTTAGGTGCGGAGAAGCGATGGGCCCCTGTCAAGGGCAGTGGCGGTGGGGACAGCAGCAGCAGGAGGAGGCAGAGGCCGAAGGGAGGCCAGCGAGCCATCACGGGGACCTGTGAGAGGGCACAGGTCAGGGCAGTGGGAGCGCAAGGCAGACAGAAGACCGGAGGAAGGTGGAGGGCGGGGTGGAGAGAGGCCAGGGTGCTCAGGGCCAGGGAGCGGGGCAGGCAGAGAGCTGGAGGGCGCGGGAGAGTGAGCAGAGACAAAGAGACAGAGGGGGCACAGAGAGAGGAGGACAGAAGGAGGGACAAAGGCAGCGTCCAAGAGCTGGAGCAAGAGGCAGGGAGGGGTGCACGCACGCACGCATGCACAAGCACACAAGGAGAGAATTCTTTCATCTCCTACTTTATATGCATGTAGATTGTTGAAGGGGGGCAGGTCCTGGAAAGCCGCAAGAGCGCTAACAGAGGGACTCTGAGTCACAGAGCGGGCAGGGGAGGGAGGGAGCCCGCGGGAGCTGGAAGGCTGGCGGAAGCTGTGTCACAATGCGCCCCTGCGCCCACCACCCAGACAAGAGAGATGGAAGTGGAGTGGGAGGAGTGAGGCCACCGTGCGCCCCAAGGGACTGGACAGGGAGAGAAAACCTGCCCTGGACAGCCAGGGCCGGCTGCAAGGAGGAACCCTCCCCAGCTGGGGGAAAGAGCCAGGGAGCCGCGGACTGAGCAAGGAGCAAGTCAGTGAGGAGCAGGGCTCAGTTCCATGCTGGCCTGCTCCATGCTGGCGCCCAGCTCCCGGGTGAGGAAGCACTGGGGCAAGCCAGCGGGGGTGCTGGGAGAAGCCAGGGGTACCAAGAGACAACACAGGCCGCAGAGGTGCGGGGAGGCCTGCTCCTGCTCCAAGGGCCCCAGTAGTTTGGGT
>NW_022300777.1:3458-6999 GCF_002776525.5 Piliocolobus tephrosceles
GACTGGAGGTGGCTCCTGGGTGTGCCTGGTGGGACCCCGGGGCTGAGCCGCTGAGGGTGAGAGGTGAGAGCAGACCCTGCTGTGGCCCCTGCTGCCCCCACAGAGAGATGCTGCCCTGGGTGTGTGGTCACATGCCGACCAAGAGTGGGGCCGCTGGGACTCAGGGCAGAGTAGTGCCTGGAGGAAGGCCCAGAGGCCCCTTATCTCAGGAACACAGGCAGGAAGAGCACGGACATTTCCTGCAGACCCCGGGCTATGTGTGGCAGTGTCTGCCATGAGGGAGACTGCAGCCTGTATGTACTGGGCCCTGGCCAGAGCCATCCTGCCCTACCCTGCCCCTCCCAGGAACATTTTTGGGGACACCAGGCCTGGGCACTTACCATGAAGTGGTGCAGCAGAGGGCTCTCCTGGGTGGCGTGGCACATCCGCTCAGTTCAGCTGCCCCAGGGCAGTGGCGATGGGCATGAGATGGCTGTGGGGGGGCATTGTCCTGAGTGGGAGGGAGACAGTTGAGGCTCAGCCCCATTCGAGCTGGCCTGGGGAAGGAGGGGCGGTGGTGGGGGTGGCGCCCAGGGCCTGGCGACCAGGCTCCCTCACAGCTGGCAGCTTTGTCAATAGTGGCCAGGCCAAGGCAGCCCTGCCTCCACCACAACAATGTTCCCTCTGTCCAGAGGCCAGGCCGGGGCCCCGCTCGCTGGTGCTGCCACCCCCACTGGGCTGTTCTGGACAGGGGGCTCCTTGCCACTTCCCACCCTCAGGGAGCCACCCCCGGGATCTGGGGACAAAGGGCCAGGGTTTCCTCCAGCCAGCCCTCCCCTTCTGGCCCTGCAACCCCTGTGTCACTAAGCGTGCCCCTCCCTGATTCCCCTGGGTCCCTATGAAGGGCACGGGGTGGGCTTCAGAGCCAAGGCTGATAGCCTTGGGGCCTGAGTGAAGTGCCAGTCCCGGCCCTCAATGCCTGCCTTTGTCCAAAAGATCTTCCTCCACACCCCCGGCCCAGCCCTGCCCCTGGGGACTGGTGAAGTGGTGCCAGGTACAGCATGGTGGCAGCAAGCAGGACCACGGGGAGGAGGTTGATTGAGATGGGCTGAGGCAGAGGGTCCACAGGCCAGGGCTGTTCACCCCACCCCCTGAAGCACCATCCTGCTGGCCTAGACGCCATCTGTGCAGGGGGTGGGGAAGGGAGGGGCACCTAGCAGCTAGCCCCCCTGTCACCCTCACAGGCCACCCTGGCCAGTGGCACAGGGGCAGGTGCACTGGGGATGGGGTCTCTTTCTCCCTCACAGCACGGCAGCAGTAGGCTCCAGGGCAAGGGGGCAGCGGGTTGCTGCCACCTGGCCGGGCCAGTTGGGTGGCTGTGGGGGTGGGGAGCCAGGCGGGCAGCCTCTCTACCCTGTACTCTGCCCGGGGCTGGTGCTGGCTTTCCCATTTCGGGGAAGAAACACGGTTGCCCACCTCCTAACCCCAGGGCTACCCCTTGGGGGACGTCGTGCTCTCAGGCACCTAGTGCCGTCGTCAGGCTGGGCCGGCGCCAGAGAGCTCTTGCCTGACCCCAGCCAGTTGACCCTGAGACCCTTGCTTCCCCCTGGCCTAAGCACACCCTGTTGCCTTGGCCTGAAGCCTGGTAGCCCATGCACCCCAAGCCCAAGCCTGCCCCAGCTCTTGCCTACCTGGCGGGCCACCAGCGAGGGCCAAGTAGTAGCTGGCAGTGCCAGGAGCACGTCTTACGGAGCCCCGGCCTCCCTCCCCACAATGCAATCGTGCCCAGCCCGACTCATCCCAACAAGCCTGGCCAGGCAGCCCAACCTCTCTCTGCCCGCCCCTTTGCCCAATGGCACAGGGCAGGGCGCTGCTGCCCTCTGCTGGCCACAGCGGGCATGATGGAGGACTGACTGCGGGCACTTGGCTGGAGCAGGTGAGAGAAGGCAGCGCCCTCCTATCGGGCAGGCATTCCATAACCTGGCACGAAGCACCTGCTGGATGCCAGGCTTGGGCTTGGCACTGGCACCATTCAGAAACAAACACAGGTCAGGAAACTGAGGCACAGGAGGTTAGGAAACTTGAATAAAGTCACGCAGTATGTGGCAAGACTGAGTCAACAACGGGGCCCCTTCACTTCACCATCAGGCTACATGGCCTTGAACCGTGAAGCTTGGCCGGCATTGGCAGGAGATGGAGCTGAGGCCTACCCCAGGCCAGGCCTGCACGTGACATGCCCACGGGGCGTTGAGACAAAACCAGTGCTCAGGGAACGCAAGGTTGGTAGAGGGCTGGCTTCCAGGGTGTGGCGGAGGCCAGCAAACCAGGCGGGGTCTCTGTAGCCAGGCTTGAGAACTTGGACTTGCCTCGCCATGGACGACTGCAAGTTGGTGGTGCTGGGGCAGAGAATGTGGGGCGGCCTGGTCCAGTGGTGGTCGTGGGCATGGGGAGAGGCGGGTGCATTCCAGAGGCGCTCTGGGGAGGCAGCATTCTGAAGACTGTGTGTTGGACCCAGGGCAGGAGGCGAAGGCAGGAGAATCCAGGCGACCCTGGGGCTTTTCTGCTGGGGCCCTGTTCCCCCTGTGTCGCAGCCGTCCATGGAGGTGCTGGCAGAATTGGGAGGATGGTAAGATTGAGGGGCCTGTGAGGGAGGAGGAAATGGCGACGGGGCTGGGGAGGCCTGGGGGTGAGAAGCTTGGCTCAGGTGACTGGAGCCCTGGGGGCAGCTGGGGTATGGGGCCAGGTGTTCACCCTGGAGCTCAAAGGCCCAGCAGACTCGGTGTATGGGAGCTTCCCTGAGCAGCTGTGTCATTCTTTCCAAACTGCATGGAGAGAAATGGGGCGCAGAGGCGGGTGGCTTGCCATGGCCTGACGTCATTTCTTCAGAGTGCACTCCATGGAGATGGGATTTGAACCGGGCATTCTGGCATGGGCCACTCTGGACCACTGGGCCCAAGACCCACAGCCTCTCACCTGTGGCCGCTGAGGCCGTGGACGCGAACCAGGCAGGCCCGTGGGAAGGGACCACCAAAAATCGAGTGAGCAGCCGGCGAGGGGTCTCTCCCTAGCACGAAGGCCGGGCGGCCTTGACAGGGCCACGGAGGGATCTAGAAGCTCCAGGAGGGCAGGCTTGGGGGAGCCACCTGCCCTCTCTCCCTCTCCCTGTCCTTCCCCCCGTGCCTACCCCAACACACACACATGTCCTTGCTGGCCCTGGACAACAGCGATGCCTGCAGTCTGGCATGAGGGATGGGTTTTTCCTTCCTTTCCACAGAAGAAAATAAATCAGGCTGGGCACCGTGGCTCCCGCCTGTAATCCCAGCACTTTGGGAGCCCAAGGCAGGAGGATCGCTTGGGCCCAGAAGTTCTAGACCAGCATGGGCAACATAGTGAGACCCCCATCTCTACATAAAAATTTAAAAATTAGCCAGGCATGGTGGTGTGAACCTGTAGTCCCAGCTACTTGGGAGGCTGAGTTGGGAGGATTGCCTGAGCCTGGGAGGTGCAGGCTGCAGTGAGCCGTGATGGTGCCATTGCACTCCAGCCTGGGTGACAGTGCAAG
>NW_022300778.1:0-1307 GCF_002776525.5 Piliocolobus tephrosceles
TAGGTAACTAAAGCCGCTGGGAAGCTGGAACTGGGTGGAGCTCACAGTAGCTCAAGGAAACCTGCCTGTCTCTGTAGACTGCGCCTCTGGGGACAGGGCTCAGCTAAAGGAGTAGAAGCCTGTGAAACGCGAACGACTCTGTCTGACAGCTTTGAAGAGAGCAGGGGATCTCCCAACACGGAGGTTGAGATCTGAGAAGGGGCAGTCTGCCTGCTCAAGTGAGTCACTGACCCCTGAGTAGCCTAACTGGGAGACATCCCCCACTAGGGGCAGTCTGACACCCCACACCTCACAGGGTGGAGTACACCCCTGAGAGGAAGCTTCCAAAGCAAGAATCAGACAGGTGCACTCGCTGTTCAGCAATATTCTATCTTCTGCAACCTCTGCTGCTGATACCCAGGCAAACAGGGTCTGGAGTGGACCTCAAGCAATCTCCAACAGACCTATAGCTGAGGGTCCTGACAGTCAGAAGGAAACCTATCAAACAGGAAGGACACCTAAATCAAAACCCCATCAGTACGTCACCATCATCAAAGACCAGTGACAGATAAAACCACAAAGATGGGGAAAAAGCAGGGCAGAAAAGCTGGAAATTCAAAAAATAAGAGCACATCTCCTCCTGCAAAGGAGCACAGCCCATCGCCAGCAACGGATCAAAGCTGGTCAGAGAATGATTTTGATGAGATGAGAGAAGAAGGCTTCAGTCCATCAAACCTCTCAGAGCTAAGGGAGGAATTACGTACCCAGCGCAAAGAAACTAAAAATCTTGAAAAAAAAGTGGAAGAATTGACAGCTAGACTAATTAATGCAGAGAAGGTCATAAACGAAATGACAGAGATGAAAACCATGACACGAGAAATACGTGACAAATGCACAAGCTTCAGTAACCGACTCGATCAACTGGAAGAAAGAGTATCAGCGATGGAGGATCAAATGAATGAAATGAAGCGAGAAGAGAAACCAAAAGAAAAAAGAAGAAAAAGAAATGAACAAAGCCTGCAAGAAGTATGGGATTATGTCAAAAGACCAAATCTACGTCTGATTGGGGTGCCTGAAAGTGAGGGGGAAAATGGAACCAAATTGGAAAACACTCTACAGGATATCATCCAGGAGAACTTCCCCAACCTAGCAGGGCAGGCCAACATTCAAATTCAGGAAATACAGAGAACGCCACAAAGATACTCCTCCAGAAGAGCAACTCCAAGACACATAATTGCCAGATTCACCAAAGTTGAAATGAAGGAAAAAATCTTAAGGGCAGCCAGAGAGAAAGGTCGGGTTACCCACAAAGGGAAGCCCATCAGACT
>NW_022300780.1:0-1227 GCF_002776525.5 Piliocolobus tephrosceles
TTTGAAAGTCTGACATCTCATTAATATTTTTTAAATGGTTCCCCTTGAAATTTTAACATGTGTATATAAGCTTTGCTACTTCTATGCAATGCCTTTGTTAATCATTTTCTTTATATTTTTCTCACGTAAATCAAAGAACCTTAGCAATTATTTTGCTCTTCCTCCCACTCCCTGCCATCTTCTGTATCCGCACATTGAAAAGCCTACTCTACATTAAGATCATCAATACATTAAATCCAAAATCAAAGGTCCTATTGTTTTCTTCAAAACCTACCTTTATTTATGCTTAAGCATAAATTATACCGGTTTTATTGTTCTTCACTATTTCTTATACAATCTCTCTCTCATTAGCAGCCTCTACTTCCATCCCATCCCATAGAACTTCCAATGGAGTTATCCTTGGTGTTCTGAACTTTCTTTCTGATACGACAACGTATTGATATTTTTAAATTTCCTTTCTTATTTTAGGTAGACAATACAAATCTAAGGACTTGTGCTTCCTTTTCAGAGCCTTTAAAGGAACTTTTAAAAATTATGTGTTAACTATCTTCCTACCTACTCTCCCCACTCTGTTGGCACTTTTGTATATAACAAGTACTGATGGTTGATGGAATTCGATGTCTTCTTTTGTGTATTAAATTTTATTCTCTCTCCTTGCCTTCTTCTCCCCTTCCCTGTCCCTCTTCTGTCTTATACACATACACACACATACTCACACACACTTGTGTGATGTATTGTAGAATTCATTGGCCAATATCTCAGCTCGCTAATTGACTGAATTTAGCTGACTTCTTTTAACCTTATCTATTGATGTACCACCCAATATTCTTTTGATTTTTATTTTTCAAATTTCATATTTCTCATTTCAATGATGTGCATTTAGACTTTTATACCCATAATTGTATTAATATTTTCATAATATTTTAAAGTCTGCCCACATATGTTCTGGAAAACACAAAGTGATTGCACACTATATTGTCTTTTTTTTTTATTATACTTTAAGTTCTACGGTACATGTGCATAACGTGCAGGTTTGTTACATATGTATACTTGTGCCATGTTGGTGTGCTGCACCCATCAACTCGTCAGCACCCATCAATTCATCATTTATATCAGGTATAACTCCCCAATGCAATCCCTCCCCCCTCACCCCTCCCAATGATAGGCCCTAGTGTGTGAGGTTCCCCTTCCCGAGTCCAAGTGAGCTCATTGTTCAGTTCCCACCTA
>NW_022300780.1:1327-1939 GCF_002776525.5 Piliocolobus tephrosceles
GTTCCCCTTCCCGAGTCCAAGTGAGCTCATTGTTCAGTTCCCACCTATGAGTGAGAACATGCGGTGTTGGGTTTTCTCTTCTTGTGATAGTTTGCTAAGAATGATGGTTTCCAGCTGCATCCATGTCCCTACAAAGGACGCAAACTCATCCTTTTTTATGGCTGCATAGTATTCCATGGTGTATATGTGCCACATTTTCTTAATCCAGTCTGTCACTGATGGACATTTGGGTTGATTCCAAGTCTTTGCTATTGTGAATAGTGCCGTGATAAACATACGTGTGCATGTGTCTTTGTAGTAGCATAATTTATAATCCTTTGGGTATATACCCAGTAGTGGGATGGCTGGGTCATATGGTACATCTAGTTCTATATCCTTGAGGAATCGCCATACTGTTTTCCATAATGGTTGAACTAGTTTACAATCCCACCAACAGTGTAAAAGTGTACCTATTTCTCCACATCCTCTCCAACACCTATTGTTTCCTGATTTTTTAATGATTGCCATTCTAACTGGTGTGAGATGGTATCTCATTGTGGTTTTGATTTGCATTTCTCTGATGGCCAGTGATGATGAGCATTTTTTCATGTGTCTGTTGGCTGTATGAATGTC
>NW_022300781.1:0-1310 GCF_002776525.5 Piliocolobus tephrosceles
AATTGCATTTATTCATAACTGTTTAAGCATTGTATCCTTCCACAATGTACACATCGGCATCTAAGCATTGCACTTCTACAAACAACACTGAACTCATTTAAGATCATGATTCTTAAAAGGAGAGGTCAAAAAATATATGCAGCCGGGAGCAGTGGCTCACACCTGTAATCCTAGCAATTGGGAGGCCGAGGTAGGCGGAGATCACGAGGTCAGGAGTTTGAGATCAGTCTGGCCAACATAGTGAAACACTGTCTCTAGTAAAAATACAAAAAATCAGCTGGATGTGGTGGTGTGCACCTGTAATCCCAGCTACTCAGGAGGCTGAGGCAGGAGAATCGTGTGAACCTGGGAGGCAGAGGTTGCACTGAGCTGAGATCGTGCCATTGCACTCCAGCATGGGTGACTTCATAAAATCACGGTTACTTTTGTGGTGTAAATATATTAATACAAAAGAAGTCTTATATTTCAAAATACAAATGGTAAATAAGATACAACTTACAATGCTTTTCTTAGAAATCATGAGATTATTTGCCATTGCAATAACTTTTCTTTCCTCTTTATAACATTTGAAATAGTAATAAGTGTGAAATAAGGGAAATACACTGAAATATTTCTCTGGGAACAAAATGCTTATCAATAAATTATCACTAAATGTATATCATGGCACGCCATTGTATTCAAAACTCTTTGCATTGAAATGAGAAACTTCTTGGAGCAAACTGTTACTCTCCAATGACATCCACAATGTGGCCTCTGACCCAGCTATATATTTCCTACTTTCTTATCAGTGAAAATAACAAACTGATTTCTCTATCAATACTTTAAAAAGATGAACTAATGTTCAGAAACTAGAAAATCTGTTGTTAGTAGCAAAACTTATTTTTGATATTGGAAAAATCAATTCTTATGAAAAATATGAAATCCTTCTCCTTTGGACTGAGGCCATTGTGAGGATCACTACTTGACTGTTGCAGTCAAATGTAGTTGAATTAAGAACATGGTTTTATCCTGTATGTACAGGATATGATAAAGGATATATGGAGTGTCTGTGTATACATATACACACATATGTGTGTGTATATATGTTTTAAAAATCCTTTATCCTTTCCAAAACACATAAAGCTACGGAACAGAACAGAACAGAACAGAGTCCTCAGAAATAATACCACACATCTACAGCCATCTGATCTTTGACAAACCTGAGAGAAACAAGAAATGGGGAAAGGATTCCCTATTTAATAAATGGTGCTGGGAAAATTGGCTAGCCATAAGTAGAAAGCTGAAACTGGATCCTTTCCTTACTCCTTATA
>NW_022300781.1:1410-7510 GCF_002776525.5 Piliocolobus tephrosceles
ATCCAGAACCTACAAACAACTCAAACAAATTTACAAGAAAAAAACAAACAACCCCATCAAAAAGTGGGCAAAGGATATGAATAGACATTTCTCAAAAGAAGACATGCATACAGCCAACAGGCACATGAAAAAAGGCTCGTCATCACTGGCCATCAGAGAAATGCAAATCAAAACCACAATGAGATACCATCTCACACCAGTTAGAATGGCAATCATTCAAAAGTCAGGAAACAACAGGTGCTGGAGAGGATGTGGAGAAACAGGAACACTTTTACACTGTTGGTGGGATTGTAAACTGGTTCAACCATTGTGGAAAACAGTATGGCGATTCCTCAAGGATCTAGAACTAGAAGTACCATATGACCCAGCCATCCCATTACTGGGTATATACCCAAAGGATTATAAATCATGCTGCTATAAAGACACATGCACACGTATGTTTATTGTGGCACTATTCATAATAGCAAAGACTTGGAATCAACCCAAATGTCCATCTGTGACAGACTGGATTAAGAAAATGTTTCACATATACACCATGGAATACTATGCAGCCATAAAAAAGGATGAGTTTGCATCCTTTGTAGGGACATGGATGCAGCTGGAAACCATCATTCTTAGCAAACTATCACAAGAACGGAAAACCAAACACTGCATGTTCTCACTCAGAGGTGGGAACTGAACAATGAGATCACTTGGACTTGGGAAGGGGAACATCACACACCTGGGTCTATCACGGGGAGGGATTGCATTGGGAGTTATACCTGATATAAATGATGAATTGATGGGTGTTGACGAGTTGATGGGTGCAGCACACCAACATGGCACAAGTATACATATGTAACAAACCTGCACGTTATGCACATGTACCCTAGAACTTAAAGTATAATAATAAAAAAAAAGAAAATATTTGTTTTATTATATCCATGGAACAATTAGATAATTGATTACATATTCAGGAACCCCCAAAAGGCATATTAAAAATAAATTTAAATTATAAAATTAGTACTAGCTCTTTTCTCTATTCATAGTATACATATAGAAGTTAATAATAAAATATAACAAATGTATAAAAAAACAAAAAACAAATACACATATCAAAACATTTGAAAATGACTAAAGAAAATACCTCAGAATTCATTTTCTTTTCAGCCACTTCCATCTGCTCTTGTTTATTAGTCAGAATCTCTTCTTGTGACATTCCAGTGATCTGTTCTTCCGAAACTTGCTTCTGGGTATCATTTTGTTCATCACTAGAAGAAATTTTGATTTTCATGAAATACTGGAGGCATCCCTAAAATGATCTACAGGGCAAGATGGTGCCATCAGATGTCATTCACACAATGTATATCTGCACATTAATCCAAGACAAGGCAAAAGGATCTCACATCCGTTAACCCAGCTCTCCCCAACCATGTTGGCACCAGGGACTGGTTTTGTGGAAGGTAATTTTTCTGTGGACCTGAGTTGGGGGATGGTTGCAGGATGATTCAAGCACATAACATTCATTGTGCACATTATTTCTATTATTACTTGTATATAATGAAATAATTATATAACTCACCATAATGTAGAATCACTGGGAGCCTCAGCTTGTTTTCCTGCAACTAGATAGTCCCATCTGGGGGTGACAGGAGGTGGTGACAGATCATAAAGGATTAGATTCTCATAAGGAGTGAACAACCAAGATCCCCTGTGTAAGCAGCTTACAAGAGGGTTTGAGTCACACTCCTATGACAATCTAATGCCATCACCAATCTGACAGGAAGAGGAGCTCAGGCAGTACTGTGAGTGACAGAGAGTGGCTTTAAACAGATGAAGCTTTGCTTTCTCACCTGCCACTAGCCTCCTGCTGTGTGGCCCAGGTCCCAACAGGCCAGGGACTGGTACTGGTCCATGGCCTGGGGATTGGGAAGCCCTGTGTTAACCCATACTTTTTTTCTTTATTTTTTGGAAACACTTTCCACTTATATTCTTGATTCCTCTGTATTTTATAGACAACTTAGAAACTCCTTTTGGAACAAGACAGGGTCTAATATTGTGTTTTTAACACGCAATTTTGAATTAATTTTATCTGTGTATGCGAGAGAGATGTGAAATAAACTAATCCTTAATCACTTTCAATTTTACTTTTATTTCATGCATATTAAGAATAAAAGTGGGAAGTCCTAGGCAAAGCAACTGGGCAAGAGAAATAAAGGACATCCAAATTGGAAAAAAGAAAGTCAAACTATCTCTTCACTGATGATATGATCTTATCCCTAGAAAACCCTAAAGACTCCTACAAAACACTCCTAGACTTGATAAATGAATTCAGTAAAGTCTCAGAGGCTACAAAATGTACAAATACCAATGAGTAGTACCACTATACACCACCTACAACCAAGCTGTGTGTCACAACAAGAAAGAACCCAGTCCCTTTGACAATGGCTACAAAAGAGTAAAATACCTAGGAAAATACTTAACGAAGCAGGTGAGTCAGCTATAAAAGGATAACTGGAAAACACCACTGAAGAAAATCAGAGATGACACAAATAAATGAACATACTTCCTATGCTCCTGGACTGAAAGCATTGATATTGTGAAAATAACCATAGTGCCCAAAGCAGTCTACAGATCCAATACAGTTTCTATCCAAGTACCAATGTCATTCTTCACAGAGTTATTTTAAAAAGCTGCCATTCACGTAGAACCACAAAAGAGCTTGAATAGCAACACACACACCAAACTAAAAGGAACAAACATGTTGGCATCACATGACCTGAAAACTTTAATTATTTTTAATGAGGTAAAAATGTATAAGAATATCACTGTTATTGTACAGAGAAGACAGTGAACAAGAAAAGAAAAGGAATTTAAAAAGAGAATATCACTACCATATACATATATTAACTGACAAAGAGACTAAAATCTCCTACTAGAGATTATGTTAAGACTTGAGCAAAAGCTTCTAGAAATACCAAAAACAGAAACAAGACAAATAATTTTAAGGAATAAATTATACAGAGAAATATGTATTTTAAAGAAAGAAAACAGATCTTCCTGAGAGCTATTATTAACCAATTCATCTTGACCAAAATTTTAAAATGAGGTCTAAAATTCTGGAATATAAAATGGATTCATTTTGACCATAGTTAATTGAAGGCAACTTTGAAACCAAAAATGTTCAGTTAAAGTTGAGTCTAACTTAGGAAAGAAATGACCTGTACCAATGGTAACAAGAAATCACCCAGAGCCAGTTTGAAGTCTAGTCAACCAATCAATGACCATTGGTCTTGCTCACCAACCAATACAGATGGGAGCAGCTTGCTTCTGAAATACAGCCAAGCAGCAGCACCTGCTCCATCAGAAGAACCAGTGCCTGACCAGTATTCCTCTTACTATAGGAAGCAAAAAAAAAAAAAAAAAAATCCAACTCTGTCTTTTTATTTCAAATACCAAAGGTTCATAATCCCTTGAAAAGAATTTGTAAGTCCATTAAATGTGCCACCCCAATTTTTAAAAACATAAAAAGTGAGTGGCCGGGTGCAGTGGCTTACGCCTGTAATCCTAGCACTTTGAAGGGCCGAAGTGGGTGGATCATCTGAGGTAAAGAGTATGAGGCCAGCCTGACCAACATGGTGAAACCCTGTCTCTACTAAACATACAAAAATTAGCCGGGCGTGGTGGCATGCCCTTGTAATCCCAGCTCCTCAGGAGGCTAAGGCAGGAGAAATACATGAACCCAGGAGGTGGAGGGTGCAGTGAACTGAGACCCCACCACTGCACTCCAGCCTGGAAGATAGAGTGAGACTCCATCTCAAAAATCAAATCAAATCAAATACTAGTAAAGTTTGCAATTCCTCTGGCTCAGTTTACCATAATTACAATTATGATTACTAGTAAAGGAATAAATAATGAATAACCATAATATTGGGCTTTTCACCCTAAATAAAAAAATTAGTATAAAGAATGTAGCTTATTATAAAAAGCCAAAACAATTTTTAAAATGTGTATAATTACCAGGCAAAACTATTAGAGTGAACCATGTCAAACTTTTTAAAAGTGAGAATCAATCAAACAATATACCCAGGATAAACTCCACTCACTCATTTAATAAGGATTTATTAGGTAGCTAAATCCAATATGCTAGGCCTTTTTCTAGGCAGTGAGGATATGGTAGTGAAAAATAAAAACCCTATGCATGAGAGTGAGGTAAACACACAATAACAACAGACAGAGAAGACAAAATATACAGTACGTTAGAGGAGAAAAACTAAAGCAGTAAAATGAAATGTTTATGTGTTTGATAGTGAGGGTGGTGGGAAAGTTGAGATGGTCAGAAAAGTCTCTGCTGACAAACGGGATTTTTTTTTTTCTAATACAAAAACCTTCTATTTGTATATCAAAGACTCTAAGAAATGATGAGATAAGGTTAACAGCGTTGATATCAAGATACAAATGGGTTTGAAGTTAGAGATGATAAATCACTTTGTTTCATTGAACCTTCCCTTGGTTGCATTAGAGAGCCTTCCTGGTACACTCCCAGTTGAATCTTAAGCATGATGCATCCGGGTAGTACATGGTTCTTCCTCAGAAAGTGGTTGTTCCATAATGTGTTTCTTTTTACCCTTTTTCTACTTCTTAGTAGAAAGGAGGTTTTAAATAAAGAACTGAAGGAATGGAAAGAGTAAGCTAGAAGGATATCTGTGGAAAAAGCATTCCAGACACAGGGAACTGCCAAGTACAGAGGTGTGCTTGGAGTCTTTAAGCACTAGGAGTAGATAAAGGATGGCAAGAATTTCAGTGCGGCTGAAGCAGAGCAAGGGAGATAATTAGGAGGAACTTTGATACATACTCAGAGTGAAATGGGAGGCAATCAGAAGGGCTGGGGCAGAGGACTGACACAATTTGACTTATATTTTAAGTACATCCACTGAGTTAAGAATTCATGAAAAGGGAAGTTTTTAAAAGCCACGACTATCAATTGCCAGTCTATGACACTCATGTAGACTGCAGATGAGGGTGGCTCAGATGTAGAAGATATGACTGGCTTCTGGACATATTCTTCAGGTAGACCTGACAAGATTTACTGAAAGATTAGATGTGAGGTGTCAGAGAGAGAGAGAGAGAGATGAATCAAGAATGACACTGAGATTTTTGGCAGAGCAACTGGAAGAGTTGCCCTTACCCAAAGTAGGAACGACTACATGAGGTGTAGATTTCAGGAAGACCATCAGTAGCCCAATTTTGGGTCTGACAAGTGTGTGATACCCAATAGCTAACCAATAGAGATGTCAAGTAGGCAGGCTGACATGGAAATCTGGAATTAGGGAGAGAGATCTGAGCAAGAGACATACATTTTGAAATCGCTAGCATATACATGGTAGAAAAAGTCATGAGAGGCTGGGTGCAGTGGCTCATGCCTGTAATCCCAACACTTTGCGAGGCCAAGGCAGACAGATCGCTTGAGGTCAGGAGTTTGAGACCAGGCTGGCCAACATGGGGAAATGCTGTCTCTACTAAAAATACAAAAATTAGCCAAGCATGGTGGCACAAACCTGTAACGTCAGCTACTCAGGAGGCTGAAGCAGGAGAATCGCTTTAATCCAGGAGGCAGAGGTTGCAGTGAGCCAAGATCACATCACTGAACTCCAGCCTGGGTGACAGAGTGAAACTCTGTCTCAAAAAAAGAAAAAGTCATGAGAGAGAAGATTGAGGACTGAGCCCTGGGAAAAAAAAATGTCCAAATGGAGAAAGATGAGGAGGAGCAAGCAAAACAGACCATGATGAATGCACTAGAAAGGCAGGAGGAAAAGCCTGAGGGAGTGAGGTCCTGAAAGCCAAGTTGAAGACGATGTTAGAGAGGAGATGTCCTCCATTGGCTCAAACACTGTTGACAGATTAAATAAAATGAAGTGTAAGAAAAATGCCTAGATTTATCACAGAAAAAAAATAGTGATAATCTTGAGGAAAAACAATGTTGGAGGAGTGCTGAAACTGAAGACTTACTGGTGTGAGATTAAGAGTGAATGCAAAGAAAATTGAGTTCATGAGTGTAGACAGTTCTTTTAAGGACATCATACTTAGGAGTCATGACTGAGAATGTTGTCATTTTCTTCCA
>NW_022300782.1:0-1981 GCF_002776525.5 Piliocolobus tephrosceles
TGTCACCTTGGCCTTCCTGGGCTCTCAGCTTTATCTCTTCATCTTATGGCGACCACCAGGCTCCACCTGGGTGCCTCATCATGTGTCATGGTCTAAGAACTTCTCAGGTGCTAAGTTAGGTAATCATAAGGCTCACTTCATTTGTTTCCCACCTTGCAGGGATCACTATCATCCGTATTGTGATGTCCACTACCTTGAAAACCATTGTCTTATGTATTTTCTATAATGTTTGATTTGATAAAGGTGGGTATTTTTTAATCTCTGTTGCTCCATGGTAGTCTAAAGAAGAAATCCCTTTACAATGGATTTTATTTCAAAAAAAAGTCCTCCTCTATAAAGTATTTTCTTCGTATATTAATCTTTTTTCCTAACACATGTACAAATTAGTATTTTCTTCAGAGGGGGTAATTGTTTATTTTGTATTTTTACAGACTGACATGATTTCGTCATTGCCATAGTCACCGTATTGCTAATTTAAAATCTAGTTTCTAGAATCCTCTTCCTTTCATCTTCTCTACTTGCCTCTGGTTAAAGACTACACACAGTATGAAAAATTCCTTTTATTGTCTCAAAACAAATATTCAGTCATTTTTGATATCCTACTTTAATTTCAGGTGAAGCAGTCTCTCTATATTGAGGAAGAGTCAATAAAGATGACTTTTGAATTATGAACTGAAATGTGTTACCCAGTGACACTCAGAAACTGGTTTCAGTTTCACCCTTTAGAGTTACAAAACACCTATGATACAGAAATTACCCCAAAGTTTTCTTCTTCGAAAGGCCACAGCACTTCGCCGTAAATATTCAAGCAAATAGGTGGTGACAATCTGTCAATATAGTAGGAATTATAGTGTTATGTAGTGGAGCAAATTCTCAGATTCAGTAGAAATTTCATCTGGATAAACTTTAAGAGTTTTTCAAATACTGAGACTCTATGGTACTTATTTTCTGAGACATGCATAGAGTATAGGAGCCTTAGTCCTTTTATGTGCCAATCATACAAAGAAAAAATATCAAAATAAAATAATTTCACATTTTCACATTTTTATCCTAAAAGTTAATAGTGGTATAGTAGATGTATGTACATACATGTGTGTTTGTGTGTGTATATTTATATACACATGCACATATAACATGTATTAACATATACACATGTATAAATATATGCATGTATATTAATCTGAATTAAATAGAATTCAAACAAAATATTCTACATCTATTCTATGAAGAAAGTCATCAAATTTAATACTTGCTACTTTGTATATCCTTGACAATGGCGTTCTCAGGTAAGCTTTGTTTTTAAGAATATTTTTCAACATAGGCCTGACTAAATCCTGACGGGTGAGTAGATGATGGTCAAAGGAGACTGAGAAGAAAGTTATGTACTTAGAGGTAGTATAATAGCATGAACAAAAACATGAAAAAGCAAGAGGGTTTGAGAAACCATAGCCATTTTGTATTAATTGAATGATGAAGTGGGAAATGATTTTACGTTAGCATTACAATTCTAGAACAATATTTTCAGCTTGTTCTGAACAATATGTTTACTCCTTGAAAGGAATAAACAAGTATGTAGTAATGTCAACTCTGAGATGTTCTTAGGAGGCTGGAGACTGGTCTATCCAAATGAGAGTAATATTCTCTAGAAATGAAAGAGAGAACAACAGAGGTAAAATGTGAAAGGAACTGGAAAAATGACCTGAAGGAAAATTGCAGAGCTTTATCATGCAGATGAACATAAGAGAGAAAATATAAATTTATCTTATTATATTTGACCCACCTATTTTTTTTTATTTTTTTACTCAAGTTTCAGTGAACCTAAGTGAATAAAGATTTACAAATAACTTATTCCTCTGAGAAATGTCAGTGTGTTCTGTAATAAAAGGGGACCACAGTCTAAATCAAAAGGTGCTTTATTACAGTGACCTCCATGTACTTTCATCTTCAAGTTTCTGCAATGACGTATTTTGATTGTATTTGA
>NW_022300782.1:1991-2173 GCF_002776525.5 Piliocolobus tephrosceles
AGTCTCAGGATGCAAAATCAATGTACAAAAATCACGAGCATTCTTAAACACCAGTAACAGACAAACAGACAGCCAAATCATGAATGAACTCCCATTCACAATAGCTTCAAAGAGAATAAAATACCTAGGAATCCAACTTACAGGGGATGTAAAGGACCTCTTCAAGGAGAACTACAAACCAC
>NW_022300787.1:0-3208 GCF_002776525.5 Piliocolobus tephrosceles
CATATAGAAAAAACGTTAAGTGTTAAAAGACAATTAGAATATAAAATAAAATTGTTACCTGAACTAAGTAAGGTATTTTTTGAAACGTTTCCTCAAAATAAGTTAACTAAACCATCTAATATATCAAACTTATCATTAAAAGTGAAAGAAGTTTTTATTTTATTAGATGAATATATAGATTTGTATATGTTTATTTATAACAACATTAATGATTATCGTCATACTATTAAAGATTTATTTTCTTTTGAGTATATCAAACAAATATACACAGACGATAAAAAAAAAAACATAGCTAGTAAGTTTTTGGAAAAGGTTGAAGCAGTTAATGCAGCTTATGTAAATTATAATAGTGAACAAAAAGAATATCACGACTTGGTTAAAAAATTACGTGAACAAATGGGTGTCACAGGCAGTGGTTCTGATGGTGTTGGTGCAGATTCTGATGACAAAGACGATGATGATGACGATGACGATGATGATGATGATGATGATATTATGGAGCAAACCAGTGGCGACGACAAAGAAGACTACATTAAAACACACACCAGGGAATATAAAAAAAAAAAAACAAAAAAAAACTTGTTTGACTCCTCTGCGATATACAAATACGAAAAAATAACTCGAAACCAGTCAAATAACAACATTAATTTAAGTGAAGAAGATGCAAAAAAAAAAAAAATGATATATGATACATTATTAAAAAAAGAAGATAATTACTTAAATGAATTAAAAAATATAATGAGTTTGTTAAACGATTATAAAAAGTTAAAAAATAAGAATGTGAAAGTTCATTATATTTCTAAAGTTAACATAATTGAAAGTAGACCTAACACATTTGCTTTAAAACTTAGACAACAAGGGATAGTACGTTTTTATAGAAATTTTTTATTGCTTATAAAAATAATAATTACAAAGAGAATAGCATATATAATATTAAATAAAATAAAATTCATCCAGTCTATTTCACCATTTGTTCTGTTATTAAACAAATATTTTATGTATAATATTTATATTAGATACTTAAAAGGTCTTATTAATGAATATAAAAAAAATATAAATTATGATTTTTGTTTTGATTTTGTTTTAGAAAACTTAGACGCACATCTAAAACAGGAGGACCTGTCAAATCTTTCTATTCATTATATGTTTTATATATTTGATTTGAACACTGAGTTTGGAAGTAGGTACATGTATGGAGGTGATAGCAGTGGTAGTAGTAACAACTATCCCCCAATTTTGAACAAACTACATAAAAATGTAAAGCATTTAAATACATTATCTGATGTCCAAAAGTTTTTATACATGGAATTTCCTAATAATGACATAAATAGCTTACTATCGGAACCGAATTTTATTAATTTGTATAAAGTTGTGAATAGCTATTTTTATAATTTATTTAGTTCTAGGAGTAATGGAAATAGAGAAAGTATTATGACACTCATTTTAAACAACTTCCAAAATTTAAATGAAAAACTTAGGAAAAGAGAGAGTTTTTTTTCATCTAATACAATATACAATTTTTCATATTCTAAAAGGCATATACGTAATTACATTTTAAATAATGTAAAAAATGTAAGAAATGAATTTTATTATATAAATAAAACAAAGGTGTCATCCATTAATTTTTGTTCCTATTTAACTTCTATATATGATATTGGCACAACTAAATATTTAATTAATTCATTATCTACATCTTATAAATATATTTTATATAAAACACAAGAAAAACAAATTTTAAATTTATATTACGCGTACAACTATAACAATGGAAGTTACAGTAGTGGCGATGATGGTGGTGCTGTTATTAATGAAAATACATTCAAGCAGAAACAGAAGTACTCGTTGCATCCATTTGAGATGCTTTTTTTGCATTTACTAAGAAATTATACAATGAGAACATATAATTTTTTAACAAGAAAAATGAAAAATAATTTTTGCTTCAAAAAGAATCAAAGCAGGTGTACAAATGGGGATGATAGTATAACACAGAAAGTAAGTAAAATAAAAATGGCAGTGGATTTGAAAAATTCGGGAATAGTTATTTTTTGGGATGAGCGTAAATCTGTGGATGGAAGTGGCGACAATGGAAATGGTGGCAATGGAAGTGGTGACAATGGAAGTGGTGGCAATGGAAGTGGTGGCAATGGAAGTGGCGGCAATGGAAATGGTGGCAATGGAAGTGGCGACAATGGAAGTGGTGGCGATAAACATATGGGCGATAAAAATGGGGATGATGAAAATGGGGATGATGAAAATGGGGATGATGAATATGGGGGCGATAAAAATGGCATACTTGGCGAAGAAGAAGTCGAACAAGATTCAATTATGATAAGTGCCATTTTATGCACCAAGCAAAGTAGTAATAAAAATACAAATGTACACTCGGGTAAAAGTGATGAAGTTACAAAAATTTATAAAAATGCTACGCACACATGGACGGCGGGTGATAAGTTAAAGGTTTGTAACGGTCGACACCCATGTAATGTTTTGTCATTAAGGGAAAAATATGCTACTACATCATTCACTAATACCCCAACTACTGGTTATGTTGGTACTACTCCCTCCTCTTCGGTTTTGCTTTTAATATGTGATGTTCTAAACAAAGAAAAAAAAATTTCTTCGTTTAAAATCAATCTAGATGCTACCATGGTTCAGGATGTATTCTTATTAAACCAACAATTAAGTTATTCATTAATATACCAAAAGAACAGAAAAATAGACCTACAACTATATCACCCATTTTTTTTTTTCGAAAATGAACAGGAAAATAAATCAATTATAGATTTAAAAAACGCAGATTTAAAAAAAGAAAATATATATTGTAAAAAGTTATCAAATTATGACAACTGCTCGCTAACAAATGAACCTAGTAAAGATAATATAAAAAAACAAAAAAAAACAAAAAAAAATATTTATACCAGTATAGAAGAAATAGGTATAAAGTGCCATGAACAAATGATAATTGAAAAAGAAAATATGGATTATTATCTTTTAAATTTAAATTTATTATATAAATATATGAATGAAAGAAAAAGCTATTTTTTGAAAATAAAAAAAAGAGAAGACGAATTAAAATACTACCATGGGACCATAAAATTATATGAAAAAAATATATTAGATATAGAAAATGAGAAAAGAAAAATTGAAGATAGTATTGTAGTATGTACAGGTGGCAGCGGTAGTGATAACAACTGTACCAATAAGACAA
>NW_022300788.1:0-1620 GCF_002776525.5 Piliocolobus tephrosceles
TTTTAATAGAGATGGGGTTTTGCCATATTGGCCAGAGTGGTCTTGAACTCCTGACCTCAATTGATTGATCCACCTCAGCCACCCAAAGTGCTGGGATTACAGGTGTGAGCCACCGTGCCTGGCCCCTTTTTCTGTATTTTTGTGGAGACAGGGTTTCATCATGTTGGCCAGACTGGTCTGGAACTCCTGATCTCAAGTGATCTGCCTGCCTCAGCCTCCCAGAGTGTTAGGGTTATAGGCATGAGCCACTGTGCCCGGCTTATTTTTTTGTATTTTTGGTAGAGACAGGGTTTCACCACGTTGGCTAGGCTGGTCTCAAACTCCTGACCTCAGATGATCCACCCACCTCGACCTCCCAAAGTGCTAGAATTATAGGATTATACGTGTGAGCCACTACGCCTGGCTTTTTGTTTTTGCTAGTCAGTGGCTGAGATAGGGTCTTGCTCTGTGGCCCAGGCTGGAGTGCAGTGGCATGATCATAGCTCACTGCAACCTCCACCTCCTGGGCTTAAGAGATCTTCCTGCCTCAGCCTCCTGAGGAGCTGGGACTATAGGTGCACCACCATGCCTGGCTAATTTTTATTTTATTTTTTAAATTTAATTTTATGTATTTTGTGTAGAGACAGGGTCTCACTTTATTGCCCAGGCTGGTCTCGAACTCCTGGACTCAAGGAATCCTCTCACCTTGGCCTTCCAAATTGCTAGGATTACAGATGTGAGCCACCATGCCCAGCTACATATGCTTTTTGGCATATAACAGGGTAATGGCCAGATAAACCCATCATAAGTTGAAAATATTGGAACTGGACTTTCAACTTAAGAGGGGTTTAGCTGGGTGCAGTGGCTCACTCCTGTAATCTCAGGACTTTGGGAGGCTGAGGCAGGAGGATCACTTGAGGCCAAGAGTTCGACACCAGGCTGGGCAACATAGTGAGACCCTGTCTCTACAAATTTTTAAATTTTTATTTATTATTATTATTATTATTATTATTATTATTATTATTATTTTGAGATGGAGTCTCGCTCTGTCGCCCAGGCTGGAGTGCAGTGGCGAGATCTTGGCTCACTGCAAGCTCCACCTCCAGGGTTCACGCCATTCTCCTGCCTCAGCCTCCCGAGTACCTGGGACTACAGGCGCCCGCCATCACTCCCGGCTAATGTTTTGTATTTTTAGTAGAGATGGGGTTTCATCGTGTTAGCCAGGATGGTCTTGATCTCCTGACCTCGTGATCTGCCCGCCTCAGCCTCCCAAAGTGCTGGGATGACAGGCGTGAGCCACCATGCCTGGCCCCAAAAATTTTTTCACAAAAATTAGCAGGGCAAGGTGGTGGTATACCCCTGGTCCCAACTACTTGGGAGGCTGAGGCGGGAGGATAGCTTGGGCCCAGGAGGTAGAGGCTGCAGTGAGCTATGATTGTGCCACTGCACTCCAACCTGGGCAACAGAGCAAGACCTCCATGTCTGAATAAAAATACCCAGGCAATGGCACCAGAAAGCAAGGAAGAAGCCACGTGGAAGCCCTCCTGGCGCTTCTTCAGGGAGGCCAGCAGAGAGCACCTGGGGCCAGGAGGCAGCATGCCTGGGTTTCTGCTCCTCCTCACTGTAACTTTCAGCCAAGTC
>NW_022300793.1:0-6250 GCF_002776525.5 Piliocolobus tephrosceles
GAGATGGCTATGAATAGGGAATCCAATAAATTAGGCTGTAGAAAGAAGAGGTGAGGGGCCGAGGGGGCTAGGGCTACATTCTCGCTCGGCAGGCAGTGCTGTGCGTCCCTCTCCCGTGGGCTCTTCAGGGGGAGAGGATGCAGGTGAGGGGCTCTGTGTGACCATGGGTCCCACTGGGTGGCTTTTATGGCATCCCATGGGACAGGAGCCTTGGCTGGCCACCCTCAGGGGCTGGATCATGGGGTCTTTGAGAGACTGACGAGGAGGGAATCATGGGGACTCGAGTCTCTGGAGGGGGGCCACCTGCAGCACCAGGGGCTGTGGCCTGAGTGGCTCCTGGGGCTCGGCTGCGCTGCTGTGGCCAGCACTGGGCCCCCTGTGCCCCAGCTTCCTCCGCGGAGCAAAGTAGAGGACTCACTGCCCTGGACAGGGCCCAGTCACTGTGGAACAGCCCCCCCAGGGAGTGGGAGGGACAGGGCGGGGGTTATGCAGGGCGTCACCCTCCATATCTACTTTCCCAAGGGCGGGAAGGGTCTTCTAGGAGGGGCCAGGCATGCAGGGGCAGGGTGCATGCGCAGGTGGGTGCTGCTGTCTCCTTCATGTGATCTGAGCTGGGGGGTGGGGCGGGGGCCGGGGAGGGCCGAGTCAGGTGGAGGCACCCTGGAGGCCGCCAGTGTCTTGTGGGCTAGGTGCTGGCACCTGTGCTGGGGCCATGGCCTCGCCCAGGATCTGGCAGAGCTCTTGGAGGCGCCGCTGCATCTTGGGAATGCCTGCCAGCTGCTGCTCCAGCCGCTGCTTCTCCTCCGTCAGGCTCAGGCGAGCAGCCGAGTCCAGCTTCTCGAACTTCCAGCCGCCCTCCCCATCGAACTGTAGCAAGTGTGTGTGGTACTTCCTGGCCAGGAGAGGGACAGGGTCAGGGGCACGGCACGAGGGCTGCTGATGAGAGCCGCCTGCTGCTGCTGGGCTCACCAGGCCACGTCCTCCCCTCAGGCTGCCACTCCCACTGACCCCAGGCAGGGAGAGAGGGCACCTACCACAGGGAGGGCCGGTGGGTGATGGAGAGCAGGGCGATGCCCGCGTCCTTGGCTGCCTGGAAGATCTTGCCTTCCACATCGATGCTCACGGCACTGGTGCATTCGTCCAGGAGGGCATACTTGGGCCTGGGGGTCCGGGCCGAGAGGAGAGTCTGTGCGCCCTCCAGGGCCCAGTACCTCAGCCCAGCTCAGGCTCCACTGAGCCCAGGCCTCCCCATGGCTGCTACTTCCCCTTCCAGGGGACCCCAGGGAGCCCAGAGTGCTCACCTGTGGTAGAACATGCGGGCCATGCCGATTCTTTGCTTCTCGCCACCCGACAGGACGTCCTTCCAGTCACACATAGCCTCCCAACCTGGGCGGGGGCAAGGGTCTCGGCTCAGTTCCACCAGCACCCAGCCCTGGGGGCCGGCCGAGGAGCTGGGGGAGCTGTGGGAATGAGCTGGCTGTGATGACAGGGCCACTGTGCCTCTGTGTCCTTGTCCGTCTGCCAGGCATTATTCATGGAGGAGTGGGGACTGGAATCATGCTTTCTCCTAGAAGAGATATGGTGGAGTCCCAGCCCCAGCACTTCAGTGTGACCTTATTTGGAGACAGGGCCTTCATGGAGGTGATCACACTAAAATGAGGTCATCAGAGTAGACCCTAATTCAATATGACTGTGTCCTCATAAAAAGGGGGTATGTGGCAGAGGACGTGCACAGAGGGAACACGAGGTGAAGATATACAGGGAGAAGTGGGCCATCTGCGAGCCAAGGACAGAGGCCTGGAACACATCCTTCTGTCACGACACCCAGAAGCAGCCCACCTGCTGGCAGCTGGAGCTCAGGCTGCTGGATCCAGGAGATGACCCACCCCTATGGTTTATGGCAGCCCCAGGGCACCCACACAGTTCCCTGACACAGAGCCCTAGAGCTGCCACAGTGCTCTCCCCAGACCAGGGGCTTGTCACCACCCACAGAGGTTGGGCCTCCTGTCACTGCCCTGTGCCAGCACTTTGGCAAGGCTCGAGTGGGCTGCTTGAACGAGCAGGTGAGTTGGCTGCTCCACTGGGCCAGGGCACTGCGGCAGAAGTGGCCCCTCCTGTATTCTCAGGCATGCTGCCTTCCCCTGCGGCCCAGGACTGGAAGTGGCGACAGGGTGTATGGCCACCCAGAATAGAGATTACACTTCCCAGGTGGCCTTGTGGTGAGGTGTGAGCATGAGACTAAGTTGTGGCCAATGAGATGTAACTGTAAGTATTCAATATGGCGGCTTCTGGAACCTTCCTTAAAAGATTGAAGGCACATACCTTTTGCCCCTTCCCTTCTACTTCCTCCATCCTACAGCCTGGGACATGATGTGAGGGCTGCAGCAGCCCCCCTGTATCATGAGGTGACTTTGGAAATGGAGGCCACACACAGCAGAGTGACCTGGTAGAAAAGCCTAGAGCCCTGGGACCTTCACAGAGCAGGGCCAGCCCCGGCAACTGTGGCCTGGCTGTCTTGGGACCTAACAGCTCTGTACAATAAACTCACAAACGATCTTAGCCACTACTGCAGGGAGGCCGGTTCTGTTCCTCACAGCTCAACTCCATCCTAACGGCTCATGCTGGCCGGCCACAGGCTCTAGGCATTCAGGTTGCCACAGAGGCGGGAGGGGCCACGTGCTCCCAGGCTGAGGGCAGCAGGAGCAAGAGGCAGGGCCGCGCCAGGGGCTGCTCTATTGCCATCGCCACCTGTGTCCCGGCTTCCTCCACAGGCAGGTGACAACACCCCAGCCATTTCCTGCAGGAGCCACTTCTTCTCATGTTGCCACCAAGGCAGGGCTTGGTGCCTGTGCCCTTGAACCGTGAAGGGGAGCCCCAGCAAGGCGAGGCCCTTGCCCAGGGCAATCTCGCACACAGCACTGGGGCTGGAAGCTGAACCCGGAGACTCAGAATTCAAAGAGAGAACTGAACACTCCCACCATGTCCCTGCAGCCGCACCCCTCTCTCCTCCTCTGTTCTCCCAGCACGATGGACACTGTGAACAAGCAGCATTCCTTGATAAGCCCAGGACAAGACAACAGCTTAGTCTGGACTCCTTTTCCGTGAACTCATCTCAGAATCCACCCGACTCTGCTGGCCCCAGCCCCCTCCAAGTGTCTGCACAAACCTCCTGACAGTAGCCATCACTGCACACATGTGCCTGCCCCTCCCAGGCTGCCCCTGCCCACCGCCCCATGGTCCTTCCAAGAGCGTCTGATCCTGCTCAGGGAAAGCCTAGGCTCCCGCCTGGTCCGGAGGGGCCTCTGTGAGCTAGCCTCTCACGCCACCAAGCCTGCGGGCCGCACTCCGCCCTGCTGTCCCTGGCTCCCCGACAGGGTAACCGCTCAGCATTCTGCAGGGCTCAGCTCAGACCTCTTTTCTCTGGGAGAGGGTATCCTGGGTCCCCCAATGAGGTACACACCCCTGTTAGGTGCCCCCTTCCCTAGAGCACCCATGCCACCTGGGGCCATCTGTGTGGTGCTGGTCCTCCCTGGTAGGCAGGCCTTAGAGGCAGCACCCTCTGTCCCGCCCCTGTGGCACCTGGCACTTTAGACTCCTGGAGGTTGAGATAATCTTCACTCCCTGGAGGCCAAGGGACAGGCCACAGTGCGACAAAAGGCGGCTGCCAGCCCCAGGTCTCCTACCTCCCTCCCGCTGCAGGATGTGGTGCAGATGCACGATGTCCAGGATGGCTTCCAGGTCCTGCTCTGAGTAGCCCTTCCTTCGCATGTCCTCCGCTGAGTCCGGGTAGATCACCTGGTCACGCAGGGAGCCCACAGACATATAGGGCCTGTGGGAAAGCTGGGTGTCCATAGAGGGAAGGGCTGGCCCTGCCTCTCCCAAGATACTCTGCGCCTCCCAGGCAGTGTCCACGTGCCACACTCACACGCACCCACACGCTCACATCGCCGCCCGTGCACACACCCCACACAGATCCAAAACAGGGCAGTGGATTGGGCGGGTTTAGAGGGAGCAGGAACCATAGCCTGTCTCTAGCTCTGGGGACAGTGCCTTGGTGCCCTCTCCTGAGGTGCTGACTCTTCACCACTTCCTGGGCCTCTGCAGGAAGCCATGTGTGAGCGCACAGGCAGGAAGAGGTGCAGGAGAGACGCATGGGCTTCCTCACCTCTGCGGGATGTAGAACATGCGCTGGGGTGGGGGCTTGTAGAGCACACCGCCGTACGTGGGCCAGAGCCCACCCAGGATCCGGAACAGGGAGCTCTTGCCGCAGCCGTTGGGGCCCGTGATGAGCAGATGCATGCCTTCCTCCACCTGCAGGGGCAACAGCCACTGACGCCAGAGAGCACAGGCTCCTTCCCGTACCCTATGGCCTCCTGCCCAGCCTTGAGAGGCTCCCAATGCCCGAGGCCAGCAGGCGGGCCATTCTTGATCTGTTGATAAAGGACAGCAGGGCCTGGGGGATGGGGTCCAGCATCCATGGCCCTAGCTAAATTTAGCTCTCGCTAAATGCCTGGCCCAGGACACAGGGATGGACAAGACCTGGCCCTGTCCTCAGGCCCTGACATGCCCAGAGAACGTGGGTCCAGCACAAGAGGAAGGGCCTATTCTGCCACAGCTGAACGAGTACGTGTGTTTCAACACAGCCAGTGCCATCCTCAGTCCCATCCAACTTCCACTTCACCAGGAATCCAAGTGCAGGGTCAACTCTCAGCCCCCTTTAAGGAACTGCCCTGAAAAGCACTTTGTTTTCAAGAGACGAGATCTCAGTGTCGCCCAGGCTGGAGTGCAGTGGTGTGACCACAGCTCACTGCCGTCTCCAACTCCTGGGCTCAAGTCATCCTCCCACCTCAGCCTCCTGAGTAGCTGGGCCTACAGATGCACGCCATCATGCCTGGCTAAGTTTTAAATGCTTTTTTAGAGACGGGGTCTTGCTATGTTGCACAGGCTGGTCTCAAACTCTTGGACTCAAGCAATTCTCTCACCTTGGCCTCCTGAGTCACTGGGGACAAAAAGCAGTTTCTTTCTTTTCTTTTTCAGACAGGGCCTTGTGGTGGGATCATGGCTCACTGCAGGCTCAACCTACTGGGCTCAAGAGATCCTCTCACTTTAGCTTTTCAAGGAGGTAGAACTACAGGCACGGCCACCACACTTGGCGTATTTTTGTATTTTTAAAAATTTTTGTAGAGATAGTGTTTGCCATGCTGCCCAGGATGGTCTTGAACTCCTGGGCTGAAGCGATCTGCCTACCTCGGCCTCCCAAAGTGCTGGGATGACAGGCATGAGCCACCACACGCGGCCCAAAAGGTACTTTCTTTACGGCTCTAGACTGACAGTACAGACCCACTGCCTTCCCAGGTGCCAGAGTGACCCAGAGATGCCACAGTGGCCCCTGGGCTCTGCATCATGGATCCCAGGCTCCTCAATTCACTGATTCTATGGTCCTCACTGGAGCTAGGAAACGCCTACTTTGGGAAAATGCCGGTCAGGCTGGGGGCGGGCTGTGTGCAGGGAGGAGGCTGGGGGCCTGGAGTCAGTGAAGTCCACAGTAACAACAACGCTACACAGGGCTCCTGGGAAGACTTGAGGGCGTGGTCTTTAGCTTACCTCAGGCAGTGTCATGGACGGAACTGTGTCCTCTGAAATTCCTATGTGGGAACCCTAATCCCCACTACCTTGGAGTGTGAGCTGATTTGGAAACAGGATCGTTGCGGACGTGATGAGTTAGGTTTGGATGAGGTCATTCTGCAGAAGGGTGGGCCCAAATGCAATGTGACCCATGTCATGACAGAAAGGGCAGACGGAGACACGGACACACCCAGAGGGAGAGTGCTGTGTGGAGACAGAGGCTGAGGCCAACCTGCCATGGCAGAAGTCAAGGAAGCCCGCAGATGGTCAGCAGAGCAGAAGCTGGGACAGAGGCCCCAAGCGGAGGCGCCTTCTGGGTACTTGGCAGGAGCCCGCCCCGCCTGCACCTTCCTCTCGGACTGCCGTTCCCCAGCCAGGAGAGAGGCCATCTCTGCTGGGAAAGCCACTCAAAGTTTGTAACGCTTTGTGACCGCCGCCACAGGATGCTAATGCAGCCACCTGACTGTCCCCTCCTGAGGGGCTGGGCCTGGGCCTTGCCCCATCTTGCACACCTGGCTCCCTGAGCAGCTGTGGCTCAGCGTGCAGGGGCCCTGTGAGCTTGCCTGCTGCCCCTGCCTGCTTGCGCTGCCCGGGGCCAGCCTGGAAACCACCCTCCTCAGACTCA
>NW_022300793.1:6350-13479 GCF_002776525.5 Piliocolobus tephrosceles
GCCCCTCCTCCCTGGCACGCCCCTCCTCCCTGGCATGCCCCTCCTCCCTGGCACGCCCCTCCTCCCTGGCATGCCCCTCCTCCCTGGCACGCCCCTCCTCCCTGGCATGCCCCTCCTCCCTGGCATGCCCCTCCTGTCTGCTTTCTCCTGTGTGAGCTGCCCCTCAGGCCCACGGCCTCTATCGTCAGCTGCCTGCCCACTTGCTCGCAGCTACTCCTGGGCAAGGCTTCATCCCACCCCCACCACCCCAAGGGACTTTGACCACTCTTCTTGTGATCCCCACTGTCCCTTGAACAGCTGTCTACCTGGAGACCTTTGTAACACTTCAGTGCCCTCCACAGTGAGGACTCCCTGCGTGCAGGGCTCCTGATTTGCCTTAGGTTTCTGGTGCCCAGCTCAGAGTTCAGGGCACATTGGTTAAATGAATGAATGAATGAGTGATTCCTTGTCACTTCTCTACCTGTCCCTCCACCCCAGTCTCCCCCTCACTCCATTGCTCCCCAGCCCCATCTAAACCCCTGGCTGGGGACACAGGTAATCTGTGGCCTTCCCAGGGAGGTCGAGTGGCAAGGTTTGAAGCAGGGCCCCCGCCCGGGTCTTGGCTTTCTTAGGAGTATGGGGAGCTGGCATCAGATGATAGGGCCAGGAACACCGGGGTGAACCTTGGCCAATGCTGGTATCACTGGTCTCTCTTATCAGCCTCTGTTGCCCCAGGATGAACAGTCAGAGACACGTTGGTCTCTCACCTTGACCTTGGCCCACCTGCCACGTAGATCCAGGGACAATGGCTGTTGCCAGCACAGACAGGCGGGAACCAAGGGCTGAGGCTTGCATATGTGCATGGCTGGCGCCCTCCCCACTGGACCTACCCTGATGTTGAGGCTGGCCACCACCACCTCTCCTGAGGGCGTGATGATGGGGATGTTCTCGCAGATGATCCCCTGCTCCACATCCACCACCTGGCCTGCAGAGAGAGCACGGCGGAGGGTGGGGAGGGGAAGGAGTGGTGGCAACCCCTCTGCATTCTGGGGGGGGTCTGTGTGTCCCCGGCAGCATGCCAGCTGGTTCCCCACCAGTAGCCTGTGGTCCAGGGCCCCTAGGGAACACAGCCAGGTCTTCCAACAAGCTGAACTCTTCCCTCAGTGTCTAGTACAGTGCCCTGGGCCGCCACCCACTTCTGCAGCACCTGCCTCCCACGGCAGCCAGCGGCTGGCACACTGACTGGAACTTTCTCTTGCTGTCCTGCATGGGTGAGGGGACCACATCCCCCTTGTTTTGAATGAATAATCCAGGCTGGGGCCCTCAAAAGGCGAGTCACTAGGGTGGTTGGCAGCTACTGTCTGGGAAGGAAGGCGGTCGGACTAGCACCTCTCCCCAGGAAACCCTCCAGGGGCCCAGCTCGACCAGGCCGAAGTCCTCAAAGACCCTGCCGGGCAGCCCTCCCGTCCCGGGTGGACTGGGATGGGCCAGAAGCGCACGGAGGTCCCTGAGTGAAGGAGCAGGAATGGGAGGAGCTGGGGCAGCAGGTCAGCATCTGCAGTAGCAGCAGGGGTGGGGTCACTCATAGGGAGGGGAGAGCCTTACCTCGGATCTTCAGGGGGCCCTCCATGTGGACACCTGACCGGCCTATGGTCCCAGACCCCGCCTGAGCATCCTCCAGCTCCCTGGGCCTCTTGAAGTGACAGCGCTGAACATCTTCAAACACCTGGAACATCTCGTGCACCCGGGCTGTGTAGCCAGCAAGCTCCGTCACCTGAGGGAGGGTGACCCTGGCTCAGCCCTTGCCAGTTGCAGGGAGAGGAGCATGGCAAGGATGGCAAGGGTGGGGCTGGGCCAGAGGTACCTCCTTGTACGACGACATGATTCGCTCAATGGCATCTGCAGCCGCTGTCAGGAGGTTGCGAGCAATAGTGAAGGCTTCTGTGCGCTCGCTCACCAGCTCCTCCTCCTTCTTTTCCAAGGCTGCCTTCTTCACGGCCTCTGCATCTGCAAAGCCCCAGAGGGGTGGGTGGCGGGGCGGGGAGGGGCAGAGACAGTGGAAAGTTAAAAATGAGCCACTGGAGAGAAAGGCCAGGCTCTTCTGCAGATGGTGCCAAGGCAATCAGATCTCTCTCTCTTTCTCTCCATGTGCAAGAGAGGGACTCCTCACACCATACATACAAACCAACCCAGAGCACATCACAGGCTGATGTGTAGCGTAGCCCAAACTATGAAACTCTTAGAAGAAAATAGGATAAAGCTTCATGACCTTGGATACGGTAACAGTTCTTTCACTAGGACACCAAAAGCATGAGCAACAAGAGAAAAACACATCAACTGAACCTCATCCAACTCAACACTTTTGTGCACCAAAGGACAACATCGAGACAGTGAAAAAGACAACCTACAGACTGGGAGAAAACTCTGGACTGGTGAACCACACATCTGATGAGGGTGCAGTATCCAGAATATACAAAGAGCTTTTACAACTCAACGACAGAGATAACCCGATCACACATGGGCGAAGGACGTGAACAGACATTTCTCCAAAGAAGACATACAAACGGCCACTCAGCACATCAAAAGTGGCTCAGTGTCATCAGTCATCAGGGAAATGCAAATCAAAACTACCAAGAGATACCACCTCCCACCCACTATGTGGCTAGAACACAAAGGGGATGACAACCAGTGCTAACCAGGATGAAACGGTGGAACCCTCCAGCACTGCTGGCGGAAAGGTAAAATGGGGCAGCCACCGTGGAGAACGGTCTCGCAGCTCCTCAAAAAGTGAACTGTCCAGATACTGTGTGACCTGGCAATTCCACTCCTAGCTATACACCTAGGAGAAACGAGAATATCTGTGCACATAGAGACCTGTCCGTGGATGTTCACAGCAGTGTTATTCACAACAGCCAAAACATGAAGAAACCCAAAATGTCCATCAATGGATGAATGGATAAAGAAATTGTGGTCTATGTACACAATAGACTATTATTCAGCTATGAAAAGGAATGAAGGACTGATTCATCTTATGACATGGATGAATCTTGAAACCATGATGCTCAGTGAAGGAAGGTAGTCACAAAAGGCCACAGAGCACGACTCCATTTCTAGGACATGTCCAGATAGGCAAATCCAGAGACAGGAAGCAGATGAGTGGGTGCCAGGGGCTGGAGAGAGGGAATGAGGAGTGACTGTTCATGGGTCTGGGGTTTCTTTGGGGGATAAAATAAAAATAAAACATTCTGGAGTTAGTGGTGATGGCTGCACAACTCTGTGAATGAATTTAAATTGTACATGGAAAAGGATGAATTGTATGGTATGTTAATTACATCTCAATAACATTGATTTTTAAAATGCACCAGCAGGCATCTCGCTTTGTTTCTGGGTACAACCAGCTCCTTCCACCTGCCCTCTGTCCTGCACCACTGATGTCGCCCCTCCTGGGGAACGTCTGAACTCTGTCATCCAACGCCCAGGGCTGTTTGGCTTTGAAACACCAACTTTCTTTTTTTTTTCTTTCTTTCTTTTCTTTTTTTTTTGGACAGAGTCTTGCTCTGTTGCCCAGGCTGGAGTGCGGTGGTGTGATCTTGGCTCACTGCAACCTCTGCCTCCCAGGTTCAAATGACTCTTATGCCTCAGCCTCCTGAGTAGCTGGGATTACAGGCGCCTGCCACCAAGCCCAGCTAATTTTTTTGTATTTTTAGTAGAGATGGGGTCTCACCATATTGGCCAGGCTAGTCTCAAACTCCTGACCTTAGGTGATCCGCTCGCCTTGGCCTCCCAAGATGCTGGGATTACAGGCGTGGGCCACCACGCCCAGCCTAATGTCCCACTTCCTGACCTCTACACCATGGTTTTTGACCTCTGGGCCAGCAGCCATATTGTTTGGTGTCTGTTTCTCCCAGGAGCTGCTCCTGTCTTAACTTGCTTTTCTGTCACACTCTAGGGCCCCGTGGCAGCACCCTTGACCCTCATCAATGGCCTTGACTCTCAGTTTCTTGATCCTTAGAGTCCCCACAGGAGCAGAGGTGGGGAGCAAGGGTGAAGGCTGCCTCTGGGGGTGCTGGGGTGTGGCTGAGGTGGTGGGAAGGTCCTGTAAAGGACCCGAGGACTCTATCCAGGGGAGTGTGTGATCCTGAGGGGGAAGCCTCAGGGATCATTGGCTGGGGGCTGGGGGAGGACATGAAACGTAGAGTCAGCTCAGGGCCATGCAGGGTGGAAAGGGGCCTGACCTGGGAAACCAGGGAACTAGATTGGGCTGGCAGGTCGGGAACGTTATTCCTAAAGGTTGAAGGCCTTGGACCTTCCTTCCCACCGTGCTCTTAAGGACACAGCCCTCCTCCCTAGGTATTCTGAGAGCTGGACAGTCTCTGTGGACAAAGGGAAGGGTCTGCAAGTCTTTGTGCCTAGAGCATCCTGGCGCAGAACCAGCTGCCCTCTGCAGGTTCTCTTGGAGCCTTGGGCTACTAAGGCCAGGGCCCTGGAGCTGGACAGAGCAAGGCCTCTGGGCTGGAGTGGGAGCCACAGGCCCTGCCCATCTCCTGAGCCCACCTGCCTTGCATGCCAGCCCAGCAAAGCTTATCTAAATCTTCCCCAACCAGCACACTGCACCTCCTTGAAGCACTCGGAGCCCTCACTAGCCACCCGGTGCAGGGGACATAGCAGGGACAAAACAGAAAAAAATCCCTGCCCTCCACGGGGCTTGCAATCCATGGCAGGGAGAGAGAAAAGCGCCACTGACGGGGTGTTCAGTGCTTGGGAGAGCAATGAGGCAGGGAAGGAGACAGGAAAGGTGATGGTGGGCAGGCCGGGCCTTGCCTAGGTGGGCTGTGCCACAGGGCAGCAGAGTAAAGAGTGCTCCTGGCACAGGCCCCAAGACAGAGCAGGCTTGGCATTTGGGGAAATAAGAAGGCCATAGGACCAGGCACAGTGGCTCACGCCTGTAATCCCAGCACTTTGGGAGGCCAAGGCAGGTGGATCACTTGAGGTCAGGAGTTCAAGACCAGCCTGGCCAACATGGCGAAATCCCATCTCTACTAAAAATACAAAAATTAGCCAGGCATGGTGGTGTGTACCTGTAGTCCCAGCTACTTGGGAGGCTGAGGCAGGAGAACTGCTTGAACCTAGGAGGCGGAGGTTGCAGTGAGCCGAGATCGTGCCACTGCACTCCAGCCTGGGAGACAGAGTGAGACTCCATCTCAAAAAACCCCCCTAAAAAACGGAAGGCCACAGGACAGAACCAATGTACGTGCTCTTCCGAGCGCGATGCACACCCTTCAAAGGCTGCTGGCTCTGAGGGCCAGCAGAGCAGGGCCAGGAGCCCACAAAGCCTGGCACAGCAGAGTCTCAGAAAAGTCCTAGGCCTTCAGGGCAGGGAGCAGCCTGATGCAATCAGTGGCAGCCATGGAGTGAAGCGGCTGCAGGTGCTGTTTCGTGGGCTGCCTCAGTGCCCGGGGCTAGGTGCGCTGACTGGGCCGGGCACCCACGCCGGCATCAAGGCTGCCCTTGATGTGCAGTCCCCGAATTAGATCCTTCCTCTTGGTGAGTCACCCAGAGGACGACACAGACAGCTGAGGGCATGGAAGCCCCGAGGTGGAAACAGAAACAGGGAGAGAATCAGACTTCTGTTTATAAATTGAAAACCCTCTTCCCACCAAACTGGGTAAAAACTATGACACTATTTCAAGCAGAGCCAAGCTTGATGGAAAGCAAGGGAAACTCCTGGGAGCAAAGAGAAGCAGGCAGCCAGGTGATCCTTTGAAAGCCCCAGAGGCAGGCAGGGCAAAGACCAGGAAGCTTTCTTTGCTTAGCCTGGGCTCTATGAGCAATGAACAAAAAGCCTCCTCTAAGAATTTGTAACAATGTGCCTGGAGTTCAAATGAATTCAAATGAAACCACCTCTCATTTCAGGAACCATCCCCTCCACACTAACTAACGGCCTCCAACTGCTTACCCTGGAGTGCTTGGCCAAAACAGAAGGAAATATGGGCTTACACCCTCCATTGAGGTCATACCAATCCCCATAGAAGTTCTGTTGCAAAACCCACAAGGAAATGATCCACCATGAGTGAGGACCAGCAGACAGAAGAGAGGTGAATGAGACTCCCAAGAACTGAAGCGAACCAAACCATCGGATAGAGACGGTGGGGTAAGTATGACTAACATGATACACAGCATGAAAGGAGCGGTCAAAAAGATGAGCAAATAAGATACAGAAACAGCCTGACATTTCTACTTGAAAAAGGAAATATCCATTTTCAAATTTCTATTTGAAATAGAATGAAATAGAACTTACAGAAACAGCCACTGAAATGTGAACAAAATTCCAATTAGACATGGCCGAAAAGAAAACTGGTGAACTGGCAAATGAGCAAGCAGGAAGAAAGCCTGAGGGCATCCCCAGAATTCAGCACAGTGTGAGATGGGAAACAGTAAACAGAAACCAAAAGACACAACGAAGAGAGTCAGAAGTCCAGCGCTGGCTGCCAGTTCTAGAAGAACGGGATAAAAGAATGAGAGTCAGACAATATCTCAAAAGCTAATAGCTGAGAATCTTCCAGAATGATTGAAAAACCTGAATATTCAAAGGACATATAACAAGTCTCAAGCAGAATCAACAAAAACTGACATCTAAACACGTCATAGTGAAACTGCAGAATGCCAAAAAGAAAGAAAATGATCAAAGTACCCAGAGAAAAAACACAGCGTACTCAGGGAGGACAATTTGTCAGCAGCTACAGATTTGTCAGCAGCTACAGAAGAAGCAGGGAGACAGTAAGACATTGTGAAAGGGCTGAGATAAAAGAACTGTCCAATAAACATACGTGTGCATGTGTCTTTGTAGTAGAATAATTTATAATCCTTTCGGTATATACCCAGTAGTGGGATGGCGGCACTATTCACAATAGCAAAGACTTGGAATCAACCCAAATGTCCATCAGTGACAGACTGGATTAAGAAAATGTGGCACATATACACCATGGAATACTATGCAGCCATAAAAAAGGATGAGTCCGCGTCCTTTGTAGGTACATGGATGCAGCTGGAAACCATCATTCTTAGCAAACTATCACAAGAAGAGAAAACCAAACCCCGCATGTTCTCACTCATAGGTGGGAACTGAACAATGAGATCACTTGGACTCGGT
>NW_022300796.1:0-150 GCF_002776525.5 Piliocolobus tephrosceles
AAATAAGACATACATGTGGCCAACAATCATATGAAAGAAAAAATGCTCGGGCCGGGCGCAGTGGCTCAAGCCTGTAATCCCAGCACTTTGGGAGGCCGAGACGGGCGGATCACGAGGTCAGGTGATCGAGACCATCCTGGCTAACACGGT
>NW_022300796.1:250-1823 GCF_002776525.5 Piliocolobus tephrosceles
AAAAAAAAAAGAGATGAGGTCTCACTATGTTGCCTAGGCTGGTCTTGAATTCCTGGCCTTAAGTGATCCTCTGGCCACAGCCTCCCAAGTGGGTGACATTACAGGTGCATGCCACTTTGCCAGAACTGCTTCTGCTCCTGCCCAGGCAACCTCCTCAAATAGACTCTATCACCATAGATTAATTTTTTCCCTTCTTGATTTTTTTTTTTTTTTTTTTTTTTTTGGAGATGGAGTCTTATAAGCAAGACTCTTTCGTCCAGGCTGGAGTGCAGTGGAGAGACCTCATTTCACTGTAACTTCCGCCTCCCAGGATCAAGTGATTCTCCTGCCTCAGCCTTTCCAGTAGCTGGGACTGTTGGCATCCACCACCACATCCAACTGATTTTTGTATTTTTAGTAGAGACAGGGTTTCGCCATATTGGCTAGTCTGGTCTCCAACTCCTGGCCTCAGGTGATCCGCCTGCCTTGGCCTCTCAAAGTGCGGTGATTAAAGACATGAGCCACTGCGCCCAGCATATATCAATAGTTTTTCTTCTTTTCTTTTCTTTGAGACAGGGTCTCACTGTTCTTCAAGCTGGAGTGCAGTAGGTGAGATCATGGCTCACTTCAGCCTCAGCTTTCCAGGCTCAAGTGATCCTCCTACCTCGGCCCTCTGAGTAGCTGTGACTACAGGCATGCACCACTATGCTGGCTAATTTTTATTTATTTATTTTATTTTATTTATTTATTTTTTTGAGACAGAGTCTCTCCCTGTTGCCCAGGCTGGAGTGCAGTGGCACGATCTCAGCTCATTGCAACCTCCGACTCCCAGGTTCACACCATTCTCCTGCCTCAGTCTCCCGAGTAGCTAGGATTACAGGCATACACCACCATGCTCAGCTAATTTTTGTTTTTTTCAGAAACAGGGTTTCGCCATCTTGGCCAGAGTGGTCTAGAACTCCTGACCTCAGGTGATCCACCTGCCTCAGCCTCCCAAAGTTGTGGGATTACAGGCGTGAGCCACTGCGCCCGGCCAGTCTTTTGCTTTTCAGACATTCAGATAAGCAAGCTTAAAATTTTTTTTATATATTTCAGGCTGGGTGCAGCAGCTCACGCCTGTAATCCCAGCACTTTGAGAGGCCAAGACAGGCGGATCACCTGAGGTCAGGAGTTTGAGACCAGCCTGACCAACATGGTGAAAACCTGTCTTACTAAAAATACAAAAAAAAAAAAAAAAAACAACTAGCCACACATGGTGGCACGCGCCTGTAGTCCCAGCTACTCAGGAGGCTGAGGCAGGAGAATTGCATGAACCCGGGAGGTGGAGGTTGCAGTTAGCTGAGCTGGTGCCACTGCACTCCAGCCTGGGTGACAGAGTGAGAGTCCCTCTCAAAATAAATAAATAAATACATACATAATAAAAATAAAATAAAATTTTTATATCTTTCGGTGTGCAGGAAAGAGCGAAAAAATAAATATTTTTTTTTTTTTGAGACGGAGTCTTGCTCTGTTGCCCGGGCTGGAGTGCAGTGGCCGGATCTCAGCTCACTGCAAGCTCCGCCTCCCGGGTCCACGCCATTCTCCTGCCTCAGCC
>NW_022300800.1:0-7349 GCF_002776525.5 Piliocolobus tephrosceles
GCCAATGTGTGGAAACCCTGTGTCTACTAAAAATACACACAAAAAAAAATTAGCCGGGCATGTTGGTGCATGCCTGTCGTCCCAGCCACTTGGGAAGCTGAGGCAGGAGAATCACTTGAACTCGGGAGGTGAAGGTTGCAGTGAGCCAAGATCACGCCACTATACTCCAGCCTGGGCGACAGAGCAAGATTCAGTCTCAAAAAAGAGAGAGAGAGAAAGAGAGAGATTTGCCAAGATCGCAAAATTAAAAGGAGCAGGGCACAGTGTCTCACCTGTAATCACAGCACCTTGGGAGGCTGAGGAGGGAGGAGTGCTTGAACCCAGGAGTTCAAGACCAGCCTAGGCAATATGAGACCCTGTCTTTACAAAAAAAAATACAAAAATTAACCAGATGTGGTGGCATGTGTCTGTAGAGCCACCTCCTTGGGAGGCCAAGGCGGGAGGATCATTTGAGCCCAGAAAGTCAAGGCTGCAGTGAGCCATGATGGTGACACTAAACTCCAGCCTGGGTGGCAGAGCGAGACCCTGTCTCAAAACAAAAATAAACAAACAAAAACAGAACAAAACAAGATTAAGAAGTAGAGCTGGGATCGGACCCAGGTTTGTCTGACTGCAAAGTACCTCAGCTGTCTTGCTCTGCTGTGCCATGGGTTAACATGGAGACCAACAGTGGAGGGAGATGACAGGGAGGCAAAGACCTCTTCCCAAGGCCCTGAAATGGCCGATAGCAGATCCAAGGGCTCAGCGTGAGGCTGCCTGGAAGAGTCAGGCTGTGTCAGAGGCAGGCAATGGAGAGGAGCCAGTTTCTGGAGGAAGAGTAATCCAGCTTTTCTTAGGTTGAATTTGAAGAACTAGCAGGATACATGTGCTGGAAATAAGCCTCAGGCAACTTAAAGTATTGACTGGTGTGAAGATAAGAACCAAGCTGGAGATGCATTTATTAGGGAGCCAGAGGACTCTGAACTAGTAGCTGAAAAGGTGGTTGGAAAGGACGGAACTCATGTCAGTTGAGAGCTGAGCTGGAGTGTGTGCTCAGTGCTTTGCACTACTGCGGACATGTTTTGGGGTGCCTGCCCAGTCATATTTCTTTCTTTGGGATTGTGTCCCATCCACAGCCCCTTCTGAGGGCATGTGCCCAGGCAGCCACACAGGGCTCATGACTTCATCATCTTGTCCACAGGTGATGGCACCAAGGGTCAACAAGGTGTTCAGTCCAGGGCAACTGGACTCTCTCTCCCTGGAATGAAGTTTAGGACTCCGAGAGACAGTAGCTACGAAGCAGCTACGCCATAAGCTCACAGAGAGTTGAGGCCATTTTGAGCCGTAAGTGACCATGTGGAAGCAGAAGCAGCTAGTCTTCAGAGAGAAGGCCCAGTTGCACAGAAAAAAGTGGTGATAAGGGACCGTGCTGCCCCTGGAAGGAGTGATGCAGGGTGATAAGCAGCCCGTCTCTCCCACATTTTACCCTCTTCTTGGATGTTTACCAGGTAGTCTGTTATAACCTTCCAATAAACCTCCTTTTTCTTGAACTGGCTTGAGAGGGTTCCTGTTCCTTGCAACCACATGGCCTTGAACTAAGACATGAACAGTGCATCTTAAGTGTAAAGTTCCTGGTGCAGTGCTTAACTCATCACTGGCCACTAAAAACTGTAGCTATTATTATTTCCTTTGCTCCTCAAAGAAACCTGATGAGTCAAAAGTTATTATTACACCCATAGGGAAAATTAGAAAACTGGGGCTCATTGACATAGCAGCAAATACTGGTTGAGTTCCGGTGCTGGGGATTCAGGAAAGACAAGGTCCCAGCTTTGAAGATGCCTGCATTCTTATGTAGCAGGCAGACAACAAACAAATTTAGGTTGAGCATCACAAATTCAAAAATCCAAAATCCAAAATGCTGCAAAATCCAAAACTTTTTGAACACAGACATGACATTCAAAGGAGATGCTCTTTGGAGCGTTTTGGATTTTTGATTTCTGGATTTGGAATTCTGAATCAGCAAAATGCAAACATTCCAAAATCCAAACAAATCTGAAATCAGGAACACTTCTGGTCCCAAGCATTCTGGATAAGGGATGCTCAATCTACAGTGAACAAGAAAACGTCAAGCAGAGATAAGACACTATGAAGGAAACAATATGAGATGATCTACTAGAGCTACTTTAGACAACAGAAAGCCTCTCTGAGGAGTGACCCTTAAGCTGAGACCTAAACGACAAGAAGGAGCAGGCCACATGCAGATCTGGGAGGGGGCACTCAGAGCAGAAGAAAAAGCAAAAGAAAGACTTTCGGGCAGGATTGGGTTTGGTGCATGCAAGGAACAGCAAGGAGGCCAAGGTGGGCAGAATGGGGTAGCAGGGGTAGGTTCCTGAGGGTTTTATAAGTCAGGTGAGATGTCTGGCTTTAATTCTAAGAGCAATGAGGAACCACTGGAAGGATTTAAGAGTGCTATGGTAGACAGCCCTCCAAAGATGTCTCCGTTCTAATCCCCCAAACCTGTGAATATGTTACCTCACATGGCAAAGAGATTTGCAGATGCTATTAAGGCTTGAGATGGGGAGACTATCTTGGCTTATCTGGGTGGGCACTGTGGAAGCACAAGGGTCCTTATAAAAGGTGGGTAAGAGGGTCAGAGTCAGAGGAGATGTGATGACAGAAGTGGAGGTCAAAGGGATGCAAGGAAGGGGCTGTGAACCAGGGAATGCAAGTGGCTTCTAGAAGGTAGAAAAGGCAAGGAATCAGATCTTCCTAAGGTATCTGGAAGGAATGCAGCCCTAACAACCTATTTTAGACTTCTGGCTTCTAGAACTGTAAAATAATAAGCCTGTGTTATTTGGAGCCACTAAGTTATAATTTGTTGTAGCAGCAATAGGAAACCAGTTCAAGTGCTATGATCTGATCTATATTTCTAAAAAATCACCCTGGCTACTGTGGATTGTGGGAGCAAAAGGGAAGCTGGGAGATAAGCAGCAGGTCTGAGGCATCACCCAGGCAGGTGACAGTGGTGCTTGGACCAGGTGATGGAGTCTGACACATGGATCCACTCTGGAGGTGGAAGTGAAACAATTTGCTGATGATTTGGAATGGGGAATAAAGGAAAGACAGCAATCTAGAAGAATGACTTCTTGGGGTTTTAATCTGATTATCTGGATGGCTGGAGGTGCTGTTTATGGAGGTGGGAAAGACTGAGGGAGAAGCAGGTTTACAGACATCAGGAGACTTGGACAAGATCATCCAGCCAGCAAGTGGCAAACCTGGAACTAGAACTTGGGTGTCCTGACTCTCAGACCTCATATTTGGATCTGTGAGAAAGGTTTCACTAAGGAAAGAGTTTGGGATTTTTTAAGTTAAGATTTATTTAGCACCTACTCTATTAGTCAGGGTTCTCCAGAGAAACAGAGCCAGTGAGAAAGAGAGACTGAATTTTAAGAAACTGGCTCACATGAGTATGAAAGCTGGCAAATCCAAAATCTGCAAGGATGAGCTGGCAGGTTGGAGACCCAAGGAAGAGCTGGTATTGCAGCTCAAGTCCAAAGGCAGAATTTCTTCTTGCTCGGGGAAGTTCATTCTTTCCTCTTATGGCCTTCATCTGATTGGATAAGGCCCACCTACATTATGGAAGGTAATCTCCTTTACTCAAAGTCCACCGATTTCAGTATTATTCCCACTGAAAAAATACTTGCAGAGAAACAAAAAGTATAATGTTTTTCCCATGGCCTAGCCAACCTGACACTTACTTTTCTTACTATTGGGAATTGTGCTTTCTGCTATATTAGTTCATGGTTGACAAGAAAGGCAGACGGCCGGGAATCACCCTGGGTTTGTCCACAGTTAAGGGCTGGGAGGGCAGGTGGACAGATATACAGGGAAACAGGAACCAGGACAGTGGAGAGAAGCATTCCAAGAAGGTGGAGGTGTTAAGAATTACAGAGGGATAGAGAAGGAAGAAGACAAAGGAACCACAGACTGCAGTGATAAGGAGGTTGTTGCTGACCTTAGCCATGGATCATGTAGGGAGAGTGAGAACTGTGGAAAGGAAGGGGGCTCTTTCACATGGAAGGACTGGGAACTGGAGTCTAGCACAGGAGCATGCAAGTAAATGGCTACAAAATGCAAAATAGGGCCAGGCATGGCGGCTCATGCCTGTCATCCCAGTCCCAAAGTGGGAGGATCACTTGAGGCCAGGAGTTCAAGACCAGCCTGAGCAACACAGTGAGACACCATCTTTACAAAAAAAAAAAAAAGTAAAAAATTAGCTGGGCATTGTGACACGCACCTGTAGTCCTAGCTGCTTGGGAGGCTGAGGTGGACGAATGAGCTATGATTGTGCCACTGCACTCCAGCCTCAGTAACAGAGTGAGACCCTGTCTCTAAAACCAAAATAAAACCAACAAACAAATACAACATACACTGCAACAGAAAGGAAGCTGTGATATGAAATACTGGGGGACCTACTCAGATGGAGAGGTCAGGGAAGGCCCTTCTAACAAAATATTTTTTAAGTGGAGATTGGAAGGAAGAAAAGAGGTTGGGCACAGTGGCTCATGCCCACTCCCAGTACTTTGGGAGGCCAAGGTGAGAGGATTGCTTGAGCCCAGGAGTTCGAGATCAGCCTGGGCAATATAGTGAGACCCCACCTCTATTAAAAAAATTGTTTTAATCAAAAAAAAAAAAGGAAGAAAAGAAATGGCCCATATGAAGATTTATGGGAAGGACAAGATGGCAGAGAACCCGTGCAAAGGCCCTGAGATGAAAAAGAGTCTGGAATTACCAAAGAACTGAAAGAAGCCTGATAGGGCTGAAGTAGAGAGAGAGGCGATGTATGAAGCTGGAGGGATGTAGCCTTATAAGGGATGGTGTTTGAATTTGGTTCTAAGTGTGATGGAAAATCACTGGAAGGTTTAAGCAGGGGGGTAAATGATGGGATCTGCTTTATAATTGTTAGTTTACTCTGGCTACTGTGTGAAGCCTGTGTTGGTGGGGGATAGAGTGGGAGTGGGGCAACCTGGAAGGGACACTAACAATTGTCCAGGTAAGCAGCAAAATTGGCTTAAAGCAGGAAAGATTCTGGGGGCAGATCCAACAGAATTTGCCAATAGAATGGATGTGGGAGGTGAGAGAGGGAAGAATGCAAAACAACTCCCAGTTTCCTGCTTTATCGGCTTCATCGCTGTTTCCAAGGAGAAAATCTGGGGAGAAAGAGGTTCTGTGCAGGGCTCAAGAGTTTAAGTTTAGGGGCAGGGAGTTGAAAGGGGTCAATTTTGGCCATCTCAGCTGCTTGATGATGAGGGCTGGGAGGGAGTGAGAGGCTGGGAGAGGCTGGAAGGGGAAGTCTGCATAGTCATCGTGGGCTTGTTGAAGCCCCAGTGGAGGCTGGCTGTGGATTTGCAGTGGCACTGTCCCAGGTAGCTGGAGGACTGTCCAGAGGAGCTCAGCAGGAACTGGCAGGGGGTTTGTGGGGCAGTTAAGATGTGGAGGCAAGGCCAGTGCAGAAATCGTCATCGGGCAGGTGAAATGCCAAGAATCTGAATTAGAAGGAAGGGCATGAGAGATTGGGAGCAGAAGAAGGTTAGAGTTGGGGGTCTGAGGATCTTGAGGCCTATGATTTCAGGGATGAAGTAGTTTTGGTGAGGTCAAGAGGGGGTGGCCATGTGAATGGGAGACCAAAGTGGAGTGGATAAGAGTATCGACCTAGTCCAGGAGGTCCCAGAGGTGTTGGGAGTAGCACTGACATAGAGAATGAGGTCCCCAACGTGATGCTTGAGTCTGCCACAGAGAAGAGGACCTCGAGACAGATGCCAAGGTCCTGTGTGAGCAAAGAAAGCACAGCAGGGCAGCAGGGCATGAGGGAAATAACCTAGGTGAGGAGAGCAGGAAGGTAGAACCGGAGGAACAATTACAAAAGGGAAGGCAGGAGAGCGGTGTGGAATGAGGCAGATGCCACACCCTCGTGAGGGAGAATGAGTGGTTTTGCCAGACTTTGCTGGGCAAAGGGGATGGCATCCCTGGTGTGTGTTAGAGGACTCTGAACTCACTCACAACAAGGGGGAGAATCTGAGAGGTGTGTTTCTGCTGGTATGGGGCTCCAGAGGACACAGCAGGCCCCCTGGGAGGGAGGTGGAGAGAGAGGAAGAAGGAGGAGCTGGGCAGTGTTCTTGGGAATGATATACTTTATTACTGCTTACTGGGGCTCCTCATTCCCTTCAGTCTCGCCTCTTCAAATTCAGCCTTCACCAGAGCTGCAAGACACTTCTAAAGCACAACTCTGGTCCTGCCTTTCTGCCTCATTGACACTCAGGGGCTGCCCTTGCCCTCAAGGTAAAGTTCCTGCTCTTTGGCCTGGTACCATAAGGTCCTTTTGGAAAGACCCCATCTGCTGCCCTCTTCCCCACCTCTCCACCTCTCTCATCCAAAATAGCCACAACGCAGAACTACTTATAGCACTAAGGGCAACATGATGCAGCCGGCCTCCGGGCCCTTGCACCTGCCATTCCCTCTGCCTGGAATGCCTTTTGATCATGTGTGCCTAGAAAATGCCAATAAATCTTTCAAGCATTTCTTTCCTGAAGAAGCCTTCTCAGATTCCCTCAAGGAGTCGCGGTCACCCCTTACTTTGTGCCACCACTCTGCCTCGTTTACCCTTTCACCAGGCTCTTGAGTCTGCCTTCCTCACTAAACCAGGAGTTCCTTAGGAAGACAAACAGTATGATACTCATTTCTCTAACCTCCATTTCCAGCCCTGTGCCTGGGATACAATAGTGCTCAGTTGATATCTAATAAAGGCACTAACCAAATTATAGCTAATAAGAAGAGCCAGCATGTACTAAGTACTTACTATAATTCCTAACATTGTGCTAAGCTCTTTAAATGCATTATCTTAGGTCATCCCTATAAGAACTGTGGTGGGTTAATATTGTTACTATACCTATTTAACAGATGAAGAAACTGAGGCTCAGGGAGGTGAGGTGACTTGCCCAAGGACATTAAGCTAGTCAGTGATAGAGATGGGCTTCAAACTCAGGGCCGATTCTAGTGTCCATGCATTTAGCTATTATGCTATATTGCCTCCATGAAAGAAAGGATGACAAGATCTAGCCGGGGCAATGGCTCACGCCTGTAATCCCAACAATTTGAGAGGCTGAGGTGGGCAGATCATTTGAGATAAGGAGTTCGAGACTAGCCTGACCAACATGGTGAAACCCAGTCTCTACTAAAAATACAAAAAAAAAAAAAAAAAAAAAAAATTAGCTGGGTGTGGTGGCGTGCCTGTAATCTCAGCTACTTGGGAGGCTGAGGCAGGAGAATTGCTTGAACCTGGGAGGCTGAGGTTGCAGTGAGCTGAGATCGCA
>NW_022300801.1:0-2064 GCF_002776525.5 Piliocolobus tephrosceles
CAAATTAAGACAACAATCTGACCTAGTGTTATATAGATCAGTAGGGTGACTATAATTTACAATAATCTATTATATATTTCCAGTTAGAAGAAGGCTGGGCATGGTGGCTCATGCCTGTAATCCCAGCACTTTGGCAGGCCAAAGCAGGCAGATTACCTGAGGTCAGGAGTTTGAGACCAGCCTGACCAACCTGGTAAAACCCTGTCTCTATTAAAAATACAAAAATTAGCTGTGTGTGGTGGCAGACATCTGTAATCTCAGCTGGGAGGTTGATGCACGAGATCACTTACACACTGAAGGCAGAGGTTGCAGTGAGTCGAGATTGCGCCATTGCATTCCAGCCTGAGTGAGAGAGTGAGACTCCGTCTCAAAAGAAAAAAAAAAAAAAAGAAAGAAAAGAGGATAAATATTTAAGGTGATGGATATATGAATTTTACTGATTATTTGTAAATTATATGAATGCATTAAATTATCACATATACTCCCAAAATATGTACATTATGCATTTTTTAATATTTAAGAAGAGGATTTGTTATCACCACACATCTATTAGAAATAGATACCATTACATACCTTTTAGAATCGAATACTCCTACACACCTATTTGAGGAAAATCTCTAATAATACCCAAAGCTGGCAAGGATGTGGAGCAACATGAACTCTCATTCACTGCTGTTGAGAATATAAAATAATTTTGGAAGATATTTTGGCAGTTACTTACTAAGCTAAAGAGCATTTTATCATATCACCCAACAGTTTTTCTCCTGCTATTTACACAAATCAGCTGAAAAGTTATGTCCACATAAAAACCGGCACATAGATGTTTGTAATAACTTTATTGATAATTACCAAAACTTGGTCAGGTGTGGTGGCTCACACCTGTAATCTCAACATTTTGGAAGGCCAAGGTGGGTGGATAACTTAAGGTCAGGAGTTCAAGATGAGCCTGGCCAATATAGTGAAACCTTGTCTCCCCTAAAAATACAAAACATCAGCCAGATGTGGTGGCACACACCTGTTGTCTCAGCTACTCAGGAGGCTGAAGCCAGAGAATCACTTAAACCTTGGAGGCAGAGGTTGCAGTGAGCTGAGATTTGGCCACTTCATTCTAGCCTGGGCGACAGAGCCAGACTCTGTCTGAAAAAGAAAAACAAACAAACAAACAAACAAAAAAAGTCAACATTGCCAAAACTGGGAGTAACCATAACCAAGATGTCCTTTAGTAAGTGAGTTCATAAATAAATTGTTACATCAATTGCATGAAATATTATTCAACACTCTAAAGAAATGAGCTTTCAAGTCATGAAAAGACACAAAGAAAACTGAAATGCATATTATTAAGTGACAGGAACTAATCTGAAAAGGTTAACACTGTATGATTCCTTATATGACTTTCTGAAAAAGGCAACACCATGGAGAGAGCAGAAAGATCAGTACTTACCAAAGGTTAAGGTGAAGGAGGAATAAATAGGCAGAGAAGAGAGAATTTTTAGGGCAGTGAAACTGTTCTGTAAACTATAATAGCGGATACATGTCAGTATACATTTGACCTGACCCAAGGAATGAACAACACCAAGAATGAATCCTAATGTAAAAAGAGGAGACTTAAAGACTTTAGGTGTTAGTGATGTGTCAGTGTATGATCATGGATTCTAACGTACCACTTTCATGGGGAATGTTGACAGGTGGGCATGTTGATATGCGTGTGTATGGAAAGAGGTAAATAGAGCTCTGTTTCTTCCACTCAACTTTTCTGTGAACCTAAACCTGCTCTAAGAAATAAATGTATTTTTAGAAAAGGGAGGTATTATTAAAATGTAATGAATAACATTTAAATACTCATATATATTTAATACAATTAATGGTAAATCCATTTAATGGTAACTAACAGAAAATAATTATTAGCATTACTATAAACTGAAAATCAATTATTGAAATAAGCAATTGAGACATGCTTTCCATGTAGTTTCCCAGTTTTTTTTTATACCTACACTTTGAAAAACTAAAAGGTTAAATGATTGAATATATTTTTCTTAAGAAATGGTATATAACTATTCCTCTCAC
>NW_022300802.1:0-820 GCF_002776525.5 Piliocolobus tephrosceles
AGAGGAAGGGTTTCACCATGTTAGCCAGGATGGTCTCAATCTCCTGACCTCGTGATCTGCCCACCTTAGCCTCCCAAAGTGCTGGGATTACAGGCGTGAGTCAATGCTCCCGGCCAATTTTTCATATTTTTAGTAGAGATGGGGTATCACCATGTTGGTCAAGCTGGTCTCGAACTCCTGACCTCGTGATCCGCCTGCCTCAGCCTCCTGAAGTGCTGGGATTACAGGTGTGAGCCACTATGCCTGGGCTTTTTTCTTTTTTCTTTTTTTTTCCTAGATAGAGTCTCGCTCTGTCACCCAGACTGGAGTGCAGTGGCAAGATCTCGGCTCACTGCAACATCCAACTACTGGGTTCAAGCGATTCTCCTGCTTCAGCCTCCTGAGTACTTGGGATTACAGGCACCTGCCACCACGCCTGGCTAATTTTTGTATTTTTAGTAGAGACGGGATTTCGCCATGTTGGACCAGGCTGGTTTTGAACTCCTCAGGTGATCCGCTTGCCTTGGCCTCCCAAAGTGCTGGGGTTACAGGTGTGAGCCACCGCACCCAGTCTTTTTTTTTTTTTAGAGGGCGTCTCGCTCTATTCCCTAGGCTGGAGAGCACAGTGGCGTGATCTTGGTTCACTGCAACCTCTGCCTCCCAGGTTCAAGCAATTCTCCTGCCTCAGCCTCCAGAGTAACAGGCGCCTGCCACTACGCCTGGCTAATTTTTGTATTTTTAGTACAGAGTTTCGCCATGTTGGCCAGGCTGGTTTCAAACTCCTGACCTCAGGGGATCCGTCTGCCTCAGCCTCCCAAAGTGCTGGGATTACAGGTGTGAG
>NW_022300802.1:920-2393 GCF_002776525.5 Piliocolobus tephrosceles
TTTTTTGAGACGGAATCTCACTCTGTCACCCAGGCTGGAGTGCAATGGTACAATCTCGGCTCACTGAAACCTCCGCCCCCTGGGTTCAGTTGATTCTCCAGCCTCAGCCTCCTGAGTAGCTGGGCTTACAGGCATGGGCCACCACACCCTGCTAATTTTGTATTTTGAGTAGAGATGGGGTTTCTCCATGTTGGTCAGGCTGGTCTTGAACTCCTGACCTCAGGTGATCTGCCTGTCTCGGCCTCCCAAAGTGCTGGGATTACAGGCGTCAGTCATCGCAGCTGGCCCATGGCATTTTAACCTTGGAGAAAACAGCAGAAGCAGATGGGCAGTCTCTCACCTTTGCCGCTCCCTTCTTCCCTGATCAGACCATAAAGCTTTCAGTGAGGAGATGCCCTCCCTATTCCCAGAGGAAAGGAGCCAAAGACACAGAGATGCCAAGAAGAATCTGAGCAATTGGGCTGTGCTAAGCCCCATTTCCACTGTCGTGCCACCTCTCCCCGCCCCTCATCTATCATCATTAGATCAGACTCTTGTTCTCCAATTATACTTCTTCACAACTGCCTACTCTTCATCAAACCAAAGCAGAAAAGTACACAAATTTACTTGTTTCTTCTTCTTCTTCTTTTCTTTTCTTTTTTTTTTGAGACCGTGTCTCACTCTATCACCCAGGCTGGAGTGCAGTGGCGCAGTCTCGGCTCACTGCCACCTCCGCCTCCTGGGTTCAAGCAATACCTGCCTAATTTTTTGTATTTTAGTAGAGACAGAGTTTCGCCATGTTGCCCAGATAGGTCTTGAACTCCTGGGCTCAAGCAATCCACCCGCCTCAGGCTCCCAAAGTGCTGGGTTTATAGTTGTGAGCCACCGTGCCTGGCTACCTGTTTCTTTTTTCTTTTTCTTTTGAAACGGAGTGTTGCTCTGTCGCCCAGGCTGAATACAGTGGCGCTATCTTGGCTCACTGCAACCTCTGCCTCCTAGGTTCAAGAAATTATCCCGCCTCAGTCTCCCGAGTAGCTGGTACTACAGCTGCACGCTGCCATGCCCGGCTAATTTTTTGTATTTTAGTAGAGACAGGCTTTCACCATGTTGCCCAGGCTGGTCTCGAACTCCTGAGCTCAGGCAATCCATCTGCCTCGGCCTCCTAAAGTGTCAGGATTACAGGCATGAGCCACCACGCCCAGCCGTGTTTCTTCTTTTTAAAAATATTTTCCCTGGGAGGCCGAGACGGGCGGATCACGAGGTCAGGAGATCGAGACCATCCTGGCTAACATGGTGAAACCCCGTCTCTACTAAAAAATACAAAAAAAAAAAAAAAAAAACTAGCCAGGCGAGGTGGCGGGCGCCTGTAGTCCCAGCTACTCGGGAGGCTGAGGCGGGAGAATGGCGTAAACCCGGGAGGCAGAGCTTGCAGTGAGCTGAGATCCGGCCACTGCACTCCAGCCCGGGCGACAGAGCGAGATTCCGTCTCAAAAA
>NW_022300805.1:0-240 GCF_002776525.5 Piliocolobus tephrosceles
CCAGCTACTCGGGAGCATAAGGCAGGAGAATGGTATGAACCCAAGAGGTGGAGCTTGCAGTGGGCCAAGATCACGCCACTGTACTCCAGCCTGGGCACCAGAGTGAGACTCTTGTCTCAAAATAAATAAATAATTGTTCAGATCCCAAAAAGTATCTGAGAAACCTGCCAAAAAAAAAAAAAAGTCTCATTGTATAAACATAGTAGGCAAAGAGTCAAAAAATCAGCTTAAAAGTAGCTT
>NW_022300805.1:340-1443 GCF_002776525.5 Piliocolobus tephrosceles
AAGAAACTCATGTCCTCGCCCCACTGAACTTGTTCAAGTCATTTGTTTTCGCTGTTGTGTTTTTATGATTCTGGGTTTTTCTCATTTCGACTCATACTTTGTGACTGGATGTCAGGCATTTTGAACTTTATCTTATTGACTTCTGGACATTTTTGCATTTCTACACATACTTTTGAGCTCTATTCTATGATATAGTTAATTGCTGGGTAACACTTTGATCTTCTTTGTCTTGCTGCTAAAATTTGTTAGGTGGAACCAGAGCAGCATGTTGCCTAAAACTAACGTTTCACTCAATACTAAGGCAGAATCCTTATGACTACTTTATCCAATGCTTCTTGAATTATGAGATATTTTATTGTGGCTAATAAAAACAGAATTATTCATAACTTTATGTCAGCTCTAGATTTTTTTCGAATTCTTTTAGATGGCTATTTCCTCTCCCTTAGTTTCTTCACAACTGCACCTGTAAGTCTTTGCCTTGAGACTTGCGGTGACTCTGTACATTTCTCCAGAATTCTACGTGTAGCTCTCTCCTCTCTGTTACTCTGCCCTGCTTACTCCTGTCACCTTGGCCTTCCTGGGCTCTCAGCTTTATCTCTTCACCTTATGGCGACTACCAGGCTCCACCTGGGTGCCTCATCATGTGTCATGGTCTAAGAACTTCTCAGGTGCTAAGTTAGGTAATCATAAGGCTCACTTCATTTGTTTCCCACCTTGCAGGGATCACTGTCATCCATATTTTGATGTCCACTGCCTTGAAAACCATTGTCTTGTGTATTTTCTATAATGTTTGATTTCATGAAGTTGGGTATTTTTTTTTTTTTTATTATACTTTAAGTTCTAGGGTACATGTGCGTAACGTGCAGGTTTGTTACATATGTATACATGTGCCATGTTGGTGTGCTGCACCCATCAACTCATCAGCACCCATCAATTCATCATTTATATCAGGTATAACTCCCCAGTATAATCCCTCCCCTCACCCTCCTCCCCATGATAGGCCCCATTGTGTGATGTTCCCCTTCCCGAGTCCAAGTGAGCTCATTGTTCAGTTCCCACCTATGAGTGAGAACATGCGGTGTTTGGTTTTCTCTTCCTGTGAT
>NW_022300806.1:0-1379 GCF_002776525.5 Piliocolobus tephrosceles
AAGCAGGCATCAATTTAAGCAGTTCTTAGACCAGAGCCGTAAAACCAAACTACCACCGTCTGTCATCACCTGAAGAGAGCGGCTGTTCCAGGCACAGCTGAGAACACAGCAGCAAACTGGGTTTCCCAAATGTGAGTTAACCAGTATCCTACAGGTGGGTTAAAATGGCCGCTTACATTATGAGATGTAGGGAAGGGGTGGTTCCTGACCACGAAGGCCACTCAAACCAGATGGCTTTGCTTGTCTGCATGGGGACAGCAGTGTGCGTGTCTGTCCTGTGTCACAGATGGGCTCTTGCTTCGTTCTGTCAATTTCAGGAAAGATGTGTGCGGGGAGACCTGGGGCAGGAAGAGAGGGATGCCCCTAACTACATTACTCTGTAGAATCAGATTAAGATGCTCAACTAGAGGGGCCTAGGAGAAGGAAGGAGTTCACGGAAGGGCAAGCAGAGAGGAGGAGGAATGATTTCCAGCACCCTCATCTTCCCTGTGCCTCCTGCTCTACTGCTCTGAGCACTCCCTCTCTGCACAGAGGGACTAGAAATAAGATCTCAGGGCTGGGAGAGCAATGGTTCATGCCTGTAATTCCAGTACTTTGGGAGGCTGAGGTGGGAAACTCACTTGAGCCCAGGATTTCGAGACCAGCCTGGGCAACATGGCAAAACCCCCATTTCATTTTTTTTTTTTTTAAAGACAGTCTCACTCTGTGGCCCAGGCTAGAATGCAGTGGAGTGAGCTCAGCTCACTGCAACCTCCGCCTCCTGGGTTCAAGCGATTCTCCTGCTTCAGCCTCCTGAGTAGCTGAGATTACAGGCATGCGCCACCACATCCAGCTGACTTTTCTATTTTTAGTAGAGATGGGGGTTTCACCATGTTGGCCAGGCTGGTCTTGAACTCCTGACCTCAGGTGATCCGCCCACCTCGGCCTCCCAAGTGCTGGGATTACAGGCATGAGCCACCGTGCCCGGCCCCAAACCCCATTTCTACAAAAAACAAACAGAAAAATTAGCCAGGTGTCATGGTGCTCACCTGTAGTCTCAGCTACTCAGGAGGCTGAGGCAGGAGGTTTGCTTGAGCCTGAGAAATCGAGGCTGCAGTGAGCTGTGGTCCCACCACTGTCCTCCAGCCTAGGTAACAAAGCAAGACCCTGTCTCAAAAAAAAAAAAAACAAAAAAACGGATCTTGGACTTATCACAGGGCCCAGGGCCCAGGCCTCCCATCCAGAGAGAGCCTCCCACTGGGATGTGCACATCGCCTGTGACAGGCCTGAGCTTTAAAAATCAACCACAGCCGGGCGCGGTGGCTCACGCCTGTAATCCCAGCACTTTGGGAGGCCAAGGCAGGTGGATCACCTGAGGTCGGGAGTTCAAGACCAGCCTG
>NW_022300808.1:0-365 GCF_002776525.5 Piliocolobus tephrosceles
ACTGGAGGATAACTTGAGCCAGGGAGGTTGAGTCTGTAGTGAGTTGTGCTTGTACCACTGCACTCCAGCCTGGGCAACAGAGGGAGGCCGAAGGACAGGACAAGACAAGACAAGACAAAGCAGAAAGAAAGAGAAGGAAGGAAGGAAGGAAGGAAGGAAGGAAGGAAGGAAGGAAGGAAGGAAGGAAAAAGGAGGCCTTCTCTCTTAATTCTTCTCCATCTTACAGGTTTCGCAAAGTTGTCGGTGAACAATGCATCTTCTTCTTTTTTTTTTTTTTTTTTTTTTGATACAGAGTCTCGCTCTGTCACCCAGGCTAGAGTGCAATGATGCGATATCAGCTCACTGTAACTTCCATCTCCTGGGTT
>NW_022300808.1:465-1458 GCF_002776525.5 Piliocolobus tephrosceles
CCAGGCTGGTCTCGAACTCCTGACCTCAGGTGATCTGCCCACCTCGGCCTCCCAAAGTGCTGGGACTATAGGTGTGATACTTCTCATTTTGACCCTGTTATGATTTCCCAGATGTTCTGACTCTTATTTTCAAATACAAGGATTCTAGCCATAATTGTAACCAATGGAAATGAAATTTACCATGGAAGTACTGACTTGATGTAACATGGCTAACTCACTTTAATTCCTGATAAATTTTCTAAAAAGGGTAGTTAAGCCACTCCAATTTTTTCCACCTTAATTTTGATTAATTACGTTTTAGTTTTTAATTAGTTTTCATTAATTTTGAAATTTGTTTTGTTAGTATGTATTCTTTTCTATGTAAAGTTTCCAACAACATCTTGGTTCATTCATTAATTATTTTGTCTATTTCAAAGTTTATTGCTTTGGGAGAGTTTTTTTTTTTTTTTGGTAGCACTATTGTTAGTGGTGGCAGACATTGGAGTTACCCTAAGTTACCAGCAGCGAATCCATACGTGTCTGCAGCAACCTCAATTCTTGCCTCCTCAGAAGAAAGAATTCAACTGAGGGACATAAAGCAGAAGGAGAGATAGAGGTAAGTTTCCAAGCAGGAGTGAAAGTTTATTAAAAAGCTTTTTAACGGAAAGGAAGGAAAGAAAAGAAAAGAAGGAAAGTACAACTTGGAAGAGGGCCAAGCAGGCAACTTGAGAAAACCAGTGCCCAGCATGACCTCTTGACTTGGAATTTTATACGTTGGCATACTTCCAGGATCTTGCATTACTTCTCCTTACTCCTGAGATCTTATCGGGAAGCTGCTGATCAGTTTCAGGTGTTTTCTATCTATTAGGCGCCTGCCTTTCCCTTGCACCAGCTGTGACCAATTACTGCTTTAGCCAACCAGTTAAGAACAGCCTGACCATCATCTGATGGTCACCCAACACTCCTGGGTTTTGTTGGGGTGGGGCATTCTCTTGCCCTGCTCATACCTGACTA
>NW_022300810.1:0-353 GCF_002776525.5 Piliocolobus tephrosceles
GATCAGCAAGACAGAAAGTTAACAAGGATATCCAGGAATTGAACTCATCTCTGCACCAAGCGGACCTAATAGACATCTATAGAACTCTCCACCCCAAAATCAACAGAATATACATTTTTCTCAGCACCACATCGCACTTATTCCAAAATTGACCACATAATTGGAAGTAAAGCACTCCTCAGCAAATGTAAAAGAACAGAAATTATAACAAACTGTCTCTCAGACCACAGTGCAATCAAGCTAGAACTCAGGACTAAGAAACTCAATCAAAACCGCTCAACTACATGGAAACTGAACAACCTTCTCCTTTCATTTCGTTATGTACCCAGTAATCATTCAGGAGCAGGTTGTTC